>NW_026651607.1:600000-783786 GCF_030265065.1 Corythoichthys intestinalis | reverse complement strand
TAATTAAAAAAGTCATTTAAGCCTTTTCACAGTGAGATCTATGCGATATGGCCGAGAAATGTAATTTTGATGTTAACTCCCAAACCGCTGCGCAGAAGTCAACCAAACTTCACCCAATAGTGTATTGTATCACAATCTAGTAGTTACATTTGAAAATTTTGTTCTAGGAAATTTTGTTTGAGCGCAATCATCAAACTTAATTAAAAAAGTCATTTAAGCCTTTTCACAGTGAGATCTATGCGATATGGCCGAGAAATGTAATTTTGATGTTAACTCCCAAACCGCTGCGCAGAAGTCAACCAAACTTCACCCATTAGTGTATTTTATCACAATCTAGTAGTTACATGTGGAAATTTGGTTCTAGGACATTTGATTTGAGCGCAATCCTCAAACTTAGGTCAAAAAAGCCATTTAAGCCTTTTCACAGTGAGATCTATGCGATATGGCCGAGAAATGTAATTTTGATGTTCACTCCCAAACCGCTGCGCAGAAGTCAACCAAACTTCACCCAATAGTGTATTGTATCACAATCTAGTAGTTACATTTGAAAATTTTGTTCTAGGAAATTTTGTTTGAGCGCAATCATCAAACTTAATTAAAAAAGTCATTTAAGCCTTTTCACAGTGAGATCTATGCGATATGGCCGAGAAATGTAATTTTGATGTTAACTCCCAAACCGCTGCGCAGAAGTCAACCAAACTTCACCCATTAGTGTATTTTATCACAATCTAGTAGTTACATGTGGAAATTTGGTTCTAGGACATTTGATTTGAGCGCAATCCTCAAACTTAGGTCAAAAAAGCCATTTAAGCCTTTTCACAGTGAGATCTATGCGATATGGCCGAGAAATGTAATTTTGATGTTAACTCCCAAACCGCTGCGCAGAAGTCAACCAAACTTCACCCAATAGTGTATTGTATCACATTCTAGTAGTTACATTTGAAAATTTCGTTCTAGGACATTTGGTTTGAGCGCAATCCTCAAACTTAGGTCAAAAAAGCCATTTAAGCCTTTTCACAGTGAGATCTATGCGATATGGCCGAGAAATGTAATTTTGATGTTAACTCCCAAACCGCTGCGCAGAAGTCAACCAAACTTCACCCAATAGTGTATTGTATCACATTCTAGTAGTTACATTTGAAAATTTCGTTCTAGGACATTTGGTTTGAGCGCAATCCTCAAACTTAGGTAAAAAAAGCCATTTAAGCCTTTTCACAGTGAGATCTATGCGATATGGCCGAGAAATGTAATTTTGATGTTAACTCTCAAACCGCTGCGCAGAAGTCAACCAAACTTCACCCAATAGTGTATTTTATCACAATCTAGTAGTTACATGTGGAAATTTGGTTCTAGGACATTTGATTTGAGCGCAATCCTCAAACTTAGGTCAAAAAAGCCATTTAAGCCTTTTCACAGTGAGATCTATGCGATATGGCCGAGAAATGTAATTTTGATGTTAACTCCCAAACCGCTGCGCAGAAGTCAACCAAACTTCACCCAATAGTGTATTGTATCACATTCTAGTAGTTTACATTTGAAAATTTCGTTCTAGGACATTTGGTTTGAGCGCAATCCTCAAACTTAGGTCAAAAAAGCCATTTAAGCCTTTTCACAGTGAGATCTATGCGATATGGCCGAGAAATGTAATTTTGATGTTAACTCCCAAACCGCTGCGCAGAAGTCAACCAAACTTCACCCAATAGTGTATTGTATCACAATCTAGTAGTTACATTTGAAAATTTTGTTCTAGGACATTTTGTTTGAACGCAATCATCAAACTTAATTAAAAAAGTCATTTAAGCCTTTTCACAGTGAGATCTATGCGATATGGCCGAGAAATGTAATTTTGATGTTAACTCCCAAACCGCTGCGCAGAAGTCAACCAAACTTCACCCAATAGTGTATTGTATCACAATCTAGTAGTTACATTTGAAAATTTTGTTCTAGGACATTTTGTTTGAGCGCAATCCTCAAACTTAGGTCAAAAAAGCCATTTAAGCCTTTTCACAGTGAGATCTATGCGATATGGCCGAGAAATGTAATTTTGATGTTAACTCCCAAACCACTGCGCAGAAGTCAACCAAACTTCACCCATTAGTGTATTGTATCACAATCTAGTAGTTACATGTGGAAATTTGGTTATAGGACATTTGATTTGAGCGCAATCCTCAAACTTAGGTCAAAAAAGCCATTTAAGCCTTTTCACAGTGAGATCTATGCGATATGGCCGAGAAATGTAATTTTGATGTTAACTCCCAAACCGCTGCGCAGAAGTCAACCAAACTTCACCCAATAGTGTATTGTATCACATTCTAGTAGTTACATTTTAAAATTTCGTTCAAGGACATTTGGTTTGAGCGCAATTATTAAACTTAGGTCAAAAAAGCCATTTAAGCCTTTTCACAGTGAGATCTATGCGATATGGCCGAGAAATGTAATTTTGATGTTAACTCCCAAACCGCTGCGCAGAAGTAAACCAAACTTCACCCATTAGTGTATTGTATCACAATCTAGTAGTTACATGTGGAAATTTGGTTCTAGGACATTTGATTTGAGCGCCATCCTCAAACTTAGGTCAAAAAAGCCATTTAAGCCTTTTCACAGTGAGATCTATGCGATATGGCCGAGAAATGTAATTTTGATGTTAACTCCCAAACCGCTGCGCAGAAGTCAACCAAACTTCACCCAATAGTGTATTGTATCACATTCTAGTAGTTACATTTGAAAATTTCGTTCTAGGACATTTGGTTTGAGCGCAATTATTAAACTTAGGTCAAAAAAGCCATTTAAGCCTTTTCACAGTGAGATCTATGCGATATGGCCGAGAAATGTAATTTTGATGTTAACTCCCAAACCGCTGCGCAGAAGTCAACCAAACTTCACCCATTAGTGTATTGTATCACAATCTAGTAGTTACATGTGGAAATTTGGTTCTAGGACATTTGATTTTAGCGCAATCCTCAAACTTAGGTCAAAAAAGCCATTTAAGCCTTTTCACAGTGAGATCTATGCGATATGGCCGAGAAATGTAATTTTGATGTTAACTCCCAAACCGCTGCGCAGAAGTCAACCAAACTTCACCCAATAGTGTATTGTATCACAATCTAGTAGTTACATTTGAAAATTTTGTTCTAGGAAATTTTGTTTGAGCGCAATCATCAAACTTAATTAAAAAAGTCATTTAAGCCTTTTCACAGTGAGATCTATGCGATATGGCCGAGAAATGTAATTTTGATGTTAACTCCCAAACCGCTGCGCAGAAGTCAACGAAACTTCACCCATTAGTGTATTGTATCACAATCTAGTAGTTACATGTGGAAATTTGGTTCTAGGACATTTGATTTGAGCGGCAGTCCTCAAACTTAGGTCAAAAAAGCCATTTAAGCCTTTTCACAGTGAGATCTATGCGATATGGCCGAGAAATGTAATTTTGATGTTAACTCCCAAACCGCTGCGCAGAAGTCAACCAAACTTCACCCAATAGTGTATTGTATCACATTCTAGTAGTTACATTTGAAAATTTCGTTCTAGGACATTTGGTTTGAGCGCAATCTTTAAACTTAGGTCAAAAAGCCATTTAAGCCTTTTCACAGTGAGATCTATGCGATATGGCCGAGAAATGTAATTTTGATGTTAACTCCCAAACCGCTGCGCAGAAGTCAACCAAACTTCACCCAATAGTGTATTGTATCACAATCTAGTAGTTACATTTGAAAATTTTGTTCTAGGACATTTTGTTTGAACGCAATCATCAAACTTAATTAAAAAAGTCATTTAAGCCTTTTCACAGTGAGATCTATGCGATATGGCCGAGAAATGTAAATTTGATGTTAACTCCCAACCGCTGCGCAGAAGTCAACCAAACTTCACCCAATAGTGTATTGTATCACAATCTAGTAGTTACATTTGAAAATTTTGTTCTAGGACATTTTGTTTGAGCGCAATCCTCAAACTTAGGTCAAAAAAGCCATTTAAGCCTTTTCACAGTGAGATCTATGCGATATGGCCGAGAAATGTAATTTTGATGTTAACTCCCAAACCGCTGCGCAGAAGTCAACCAAACTTCACCCAATAGTGTATTGTATCACATTCTAGTAGTTACATTTGAAAATTTCGTTCTAGGACATTTGGTTTGAGCGCAATCCTCAAACTTAGGTCAAAAAAGCCATTTAAGCCTTTTCACAGTGAGATCTATGCGATATGGCCGAGAAATGTAATTTTGATGTTAACTCCCAAACCGCTGCGCAGAAGTCAACCAAACTTCACCCAATAGTGTATTGTATCACAATCTAGTAGTTACATTTGAAAATTTTGTTCTAGGACATTTTGTTTGAACGCAATCATCAAACTTAATTAAAAAAGTCATTTAAGCCTTTTCACAGTGAGATCTATGCGATATGGCCGAGAAATGTAATTTTGTTGTTAACTCCCAAACCGCTGCGCAGAAGTCAACCAAACTTCACCCATTAGTGTATTGTATCACAATCTAGTAGTTACATGTGGAAATTTGGTTATAGGACATTTGATTTGAGCGCAATCCTCAAACTTAGGTCAAAAAAGCCATTTAAGCCTTTTCACAGTGAGATCTATGCGATATGGCCGAGAAATGTAATTTTGATGTTAACTCCCAAACCGCTGCGCAGAAGTCAACCAAACTTCACCCAATAGTGTATTGTATCACATTCTAGTAGTTACATTTGAAAATTTTGTTCTAGGACATTTGGTTTGAGCGCAATCCTCAAACTTAGGTCAAAAAAGCCATTTAAGCCTTTTCACAGTGAGATCTATGCGATATGGCCGAGAAATGTAATTTTGATGTTAACTCCCAAACCGCTGCGCAGAAGTCAACCAAACTTCACCCAATAGTGTATTGTATCACAATCTAGTAGTTACATTTGAAAATTTTGTTCTAGGAAATTTTGTTTGAGCGCAATCATCAAACTTAATTAAAAAAGTCATTTAAGCCTTTTCACAGTGAGATCTATGCGATATGGCCGAGAAAGAATGTAATTTTGATGTTAACTCCCAAACCGCTGCGCAGAAGTCAACCAAACTTCACCCATTAGTGTATTTTATCACAATCTAGTAGTTACATGTGGAAATTTGGTTCTAGGACATTTGATTTGAGCGCAATCCTCAAACTTAGGTCAAAAAAAGCCATTTAAGCCTTTTCACAGTGAGATCTATGCGATATGGCCGAGAAATGTAATTTTGATAACTCCCAAACCGCTGCGCAGAAGTCAACCAAACTTCACCCAATAGTGTATTGTATCACATTCTAGTAGTTACATTTGAAAATTTCGTTCTAGGACATTTGGTTTGAGCGCAATCCTCAAACTTAGGTCAAAAAAGCCATTTAAGCCTTTTCACAGTGAGATCTATGCGATATGGCCGAGAAATGTAATTTTGATGTTAACTCCCAAACCGCTGCGCAGAAGTCAACCAAACTTCACCCATTAGTGTATTTTATCACAATCTAGTAGTTACATGTGGAAATTTGGTTCTAGGACATTTGATTTGAGCGCAATCCTCAAACTTAGGTCAAAAAAGCCATTTAAGCCTTTTCACAGTGAGATCTATGCGATATGGCCGAGAAATGTAATTTTGATGTTAACTCCCAAACCGCTGCGCAGAAGTCAACCAAACTTCACCCAATAGTGTATTGTATCACATTCTAGTAGTTACATTTGAAAATTTCGTTCTAGGACATTTGGTTTGAGCGCAATCCTCAAACTTAGGTCAAAAAAAGCCATTTAAGCCTTTTCACAGTGAGATCTATGCGATATGGCCGAGAAATGTAATTTTGATGTTAACTCCAAACCGCTGCGCAGAAGTCTACCAAACTTCACCCAATAGTGTATTGTATCACATTCTAGTAGTTACATTTGAAAATTTCGTTCTAGGACATTTGGTTTGAGCGCAATCCTCAAACTTAGGTAAAAAAGCCATTTAAGCCTTTTCACAGTGAGATCTATGCGATATGGCCGAGAAATGTAATTTTGATGTTAACTCTCAAACCGCTGCGCAGAAGTCAACCAAACTTCACCCAATAGTGTATTTTATCACAATCTAGTAGTTACATGTGGAAATTTGGTTCTAGGACATTTGATTTGAGCGCAATCCTCAAACTTAGGTCAAAAAAGCCATTTAAGCCTTTTCACAGTGAGATCTATGCGATATGGCCGAGAAATGTAATTTTGATGTTAACTCCCAAACCGCTGCGCAGAAGTCAACCAAACTTCACCCAATAGTGTATTGTATCACATTCTAGTAGTTACATTTGAAAATTTCGTTCTAGGACATTTGGTTTGAGCGCAATCCTCAAACTTAGGTCAAAAAAGCCATTTAAGCCTTTTCACAGTGAGATCTATGCGATATGGCCGAGAAATGTAATTTTGATGTTAACTCCCAAACCGCTGCGCAGAAGTCAACCAAACTTCACCCAATAGTGTATTGTATCACAATCTAGTAGTTACATTTGAAAATTTTGTTCTAGGAAATTTTGTTTGAGCGCAATCATCAAACTTAATTAAAAAAGTCATTTAAGCCTTTTCACAGTGAGATCTATGCGATATGGCCGAGAAATGTAATTTTGATGTTAACTCCCCAAACCGCTGCGCAGAAGTCAACCAAACTTTCACCCATTAGTGTATTTTATCACAATCTAGTAGTTACATGTGGAAATTTGGTTCTAGGACATTTGATTTGAGCGCAATCCTCAAACTTAGGTCAAAAAAGCCATTTAAGCCTTTTCACAGTGAGATCTATGCGATATGGCCGAGAAATGTAATTTTGATGTTAACTCCCAAACCGCTGCGCAGAAGTCAACCAAACTTCACCCAATAGTGTATTGTATCACATTCTAGTAGTTACATTTGAAAATTTCGTTCTAGGACATTTGGTTTGAGCGCAATCCTCAAACTTAGGTCAAAAAAGCCATTTAAGCCTTTTCACAGTGAGATCTATGCGATATGGCCGAGAAATGTAATTTTGATGTTAACTCCCAAACCGCTGCGCAGAAGTCAACCAAACTTCACCCATTAGTGTATTTTATCACAATCTAGTAGTTACATGTGGAAATTTGGTTCTAGGACATTTGATTTGAGCGCAATCCTCAAACTTAGGTCAAAAAAGCCATTTAAGCCTTTTCACAGTGAGATCTATGCGATATGGCCGAGAAATGTAATTTTGATGTTAACTCCCAAACCGCTGCGCAGAAGTCAACCAAACTTCACCCAATAGTGTATTGTATCACATTCTAGTAGTTACATTTGAAAATTTCGTTCTAGGACATTTGGTTTGAGCGCAATCCTCAAACTTAGGTCAAAAAAGCCATTTAAGCCTTTTCACAGTGAGATCTATGCGATATGGCCGAGAAATGTAATTTTGATGTTAACTCCCAAACCGCTGCGCAGAAGTCAACCAAACTTCACCCAATAGTGTATTGTATCACATTCTAGTAGTTACATTTGAAAATTTCGTTCTAGGACATTTGGTTTGAGCGCAATCCTCAAACTTAGGTAAAAAAAGCCATTTAAGCCTTTTCACAGTGAGATCTATGCGATATGGCCGAGAAATGTAATTTTGATGTTAACTCTCAAACCGCTGCGCAGAAGTCAACCAAACTTCACCCAATAGTGTATTTTATCACAATCTAGTAGTTACATGTGGAAATTTGGTTCTAGGACATTTGTTTTGAGCGCAATCCTCAAACTTAGGTCAAAAAAGCCATTTAAGCCTTTTCACAGTGAGATCTATGCGATATGGCCGAGAAATGTAATTTTGATGTTAACTCCCAAACCGCTGCGCAGAAGTCAACCAAACTTCACCCAATAGTGTATTGTATCACATTCTAGTAGTTACATTTGAAAATTTCGTTCTAGGACATTTGGTTTGAGCGCAATCCTCAAACTTAGGTCAAAAAAGCCATTTAAGCCTTTTCACAGTGAGATCTATGCGATATGGCCGAGAAATGTAATTTTGATGTTAACTCCCAAACCGCTGCGCAGAAGTAAACCAAACTTCACCCATTAGTGTATTGTATCACAATCTAGTAGTTACATGTGGAAATTTGGTTCTAGGACATTTGATTTGAGCGCCATCCTCAAACTTAGGTCAAAAAAGCCATTTAAGCCTTTTCACAGTGAGATCTATGCGATATGGCCGAGAAATGTAATTTTGATGTTAACTCCCAAACCGCTGCGCAGAAGTCAACCAAACTTCACCCAATAGTGTATTGTATCACATTCTAGTAGTTACATTTGAAAATTTCGTTCTAGGACATTTGGTTTGAGCGCAATTATTAAACTTAGGTCAAAAAAGCCATTTAAGCCTTTTCACAGTGAGATCTATGCGATATGGCCGAGAAATGTAATTTTGATGTTAACTCCCAAACCGCTGCGCAGAAGTCAACCAAACTTCACCCATTAGTGTATTGTATCACAATCTAGTAGTTACATGTGGAAATTTGGTTCTAGGACATTTGATTTTAGCGCAATCCTCAAACTTAGGTCAAAAAAGCCATTTAAGCCTTTTCACAGTGAGATCTATGCGATATGGCCGAGAAATGTAATTTTGATGTTAACTCCCAAACCGCTGCGCAGAAGTCAACCAAACTTCACCCAATAGTGTATTGTATCACAATCTAGTAGTTACATTTGAAAATTTTGTTCTAGGAAATTTTGTTTGAGCGCAATCATCAAACTTAATTAAAAAAGTCATTTAAGCCTTTTCACAGTGAGATCTATGCGATATGGCCGAGAAATGTAATTTTGATGTTAACTCCCAAACCGCTGCGCAGAAGTCAACGAAACTTCACCCATTAGTGTATTGTATCACAATCTAGTAGTTACATGTGGAAATTTGGTTCTAGGACATTTGATTTGAGCGCAGTCCTCAAACTTAGGTCAAAAAAGCCATTTAAGCCTTTTCACAGTGAGATCTATGCGATATGGCCGAGAAATGTAATTTTGATGTTAACTCCCAAACCGCTGCGCAGAAGTCAACCAAACTTCACCCAATAGTGTATTGTATCACATTCTAGTAGTTACATTTGAAAATTTCGTTCTAGGACATTTGGTTTGAGCGCAATCTTTAAACTTAGGTCAAAAAAGCCATTTAAGCCTTTTCACAGTGAGATCTATGCGATATGGCCGAGAAATGTAATTTTGATGTTAACTCCCAAACCGCTGCGCAGAAGTCAACCAAACTTCACCCAATAGTGTATTGTATCACAATCTAGTAGTTACATTTGAAAATTTTGTTCTAGGACATTTTGTTTGAACGCAATCATCAAACTTAATTAAAAAAGTCATTTAAGCCTTTTCACAGTGAGATCTATGCGATATGGCCGAGAAATGTAAATTTGATGTTAACTCCCAAACCGCTGCGCAGAAGTCAACCAAACTTCACCCAATAGTGTATTGTATCACAATCTAGTAGTTACATTTGAAAATTTTGTTCTAGGACATTTTGTTTGAGCGCAATCCTCAAACTTAGGTCAAAAAAGCCATTTAAGCCTTTTCACAGTGAGATCTATGCGATATGGCCGAGAAATGTAATTTTGATGTTAACTCCCAAACCGCTGCGCAGAAGTCAACCAAACTTCACCCAATAGTGTATTGTATCACATTCTAGTAGTTACATTTGAAAATTTCGTTCTAGGACATTTGGTTTGAGCGCAATCCTCAAACTTAGGTCAAAAAAGCCATTTAAGCCTTTTCACAGTGAGATCTATGCGATATGGCCGAGAAATGTAATTTTGATGTTAACTCCCAAACCGCTGCGCAGAAGTCAACCAAACTTCACCCAATAGTGTATTGTATCACAATCTAGTAGTTACATTTGAAAATTTTGTTCTAGGACATTTTGTTTGAACGCAATCATCAAACTTAATTAAAAAAGTCATTTAAGCCTTTTCACAGTGAGATCTATGCGATATGGCCGAGAAATGTAATTTTGTTGTTAACTCCCAAACCGCTGCGCAGAAGTCAACCAAACTTCACCCATTAGTGTATTGTATCACAATCTAGTAGTTACATGTGGAAATTTGGTTATAGGACATTTGATTTGAGCGCAATCCTCAAACTTAGGTCAAAAAAGCCATTTAAGCCTTTTCACAGTGAGATCTATGCGATATGGCCGAGAAATGTAATTTTGATGTTAACTCCCAAACCGCTGCGCAGAAGTCAACCAAACTTCACCCAATAGTGTATTGTATCACATTCTAGTAGTTACATTTGAAAATTTTGTTCTAGGACATTTGGTTTGAGCGCAATCCTCAAACTTAGGTCAAAAAAGCCATTTAAGCCTTTTCACAGTGAGATCTATGCGATATGGCCGAGAAATGTAATTTTGATGTTAACTCCCAAACCGCTGCGCAGAAGTCAACCAAACTTCACCCAATAGTGTATTGTATCACAATCTAGTAGTTACATTTGAAAATTTTGTTCTAGGAAATTTTGTTTGAGCGCAATCATCAAACTTAATTAAAAAAGTCATTTAAGCCTTTTCACAGTGAGATCTATGCGATATGGCCGAGAAATGTAATTTTGATGTTAACTCCCAAACCGCTGCGCAGAAGTCAACCAAACTTCACCCATTAGTGTATTTTATCACAATCTAGTAGTTACATGTGGAAATTTGGTTCTAGGACATTTGATTTGAGCGCAATCCTCAAACTTAGGTCAAAAAAGCCATTTAAGCCTTTTCACAGTGAGATCTATGCGATATGGCCGAGAAATGTAATTTTGATAACTCCCAAACCGCTGCGCAGAAGTCAACCAAACTTCACCCAATAGTGTATTGTATCACATTCTAGTAGTTACATTTGAAAATTTCGTTCTAGGACATTTGGTTTGAGCGCAATCCTCAAACTTAGGTCAAAAAAGCCATTTAAGCCTTTTCACAGTGAGATCTATGCGATATGGCCGAGAAATGTAATTTTGATGTTAACTCCCAAACCGCTGCGCAGAAGTCAACCAAACTTCACCCATTAGTGTATTTTATCACAATCTAGTAGTTACATGTGGAAATTTGGTTCTAGGACATTTGATTTGAGCGCAATCCTCAAACTTAGGTCAAAAAAGCCATTTAAGCCTTTTCACAGTGAGATCTATGCGATATGGCCGAGAAATGTAATTTTGATGTTAACTCCCAAACCGCTGCGCAGAAGTCAACCAAACTTCACCCAATAGTGTATTGTATCACATTCTAGTAGTTACATTTGAAAATTTCGTTCTAGGACATTTGGTTTGAGCGCAATCCTCAAACTTAGGTCAAAAAAGCCATTTAAGCCTTTTCACAGTGAGATCTATGCGATATGGCCGAGAAATGTAATTTTGATGTTAACTCCCAAACCGCTGCGCAGAAGTCAACCAAACTTCACCCAATAGTGTATTGTATCACATTCTAGTAGTTACATTTGAAAATTTCGTTCTAGGACATTTGGTTTGAGCGCAATCCTCAAACTTAGGTAAAAAAAGCCATTTAAGCCTTTTCACAGTGAGATCTATGCGATATGGCCGAGAAATGTAATTTTGATGTTAACTCTCAAACCGCTGCGCAGAAGTCAACCAAACTTCACCCAATAGTGTATTTTATCACAATCTAGTAGTTACATGTGGAAATTTGGTTCTAGGACATTTGATTTGAGCGCAATCCTCAAACTTAGGTCAAAAAAGCCATTTAAGCCTTTTCACAGTGAGATCTATGCGATATGGCCGAGAAATGTAATTTTGATGTTAACTCCCAAACCGCTGCGCAGAAGTCAACCAAACTTCACCCAATAGTGTATTGTATCACATTCTAGTAGTTACATTTGAAAATTTCGTTCTAGGACATTTGGTTTGAGCGCAATCCTCAAACTTAGGTCAAAAAAGCCATTTAAGCCTTTTCACAGTGAGATCTATGCGATATGGCCGAGAAATGTAATTTTGATGTTAACTCCCAAACCGCTGCGCAGAAGTCAACCAAACTTCACCCAATAGTGTATTGTATCACAATCTAGTAGTTACATTTGAAAATTTTGTTCTAGGAAATTTTGTTTGAGCGCAATCATCAAACTTAATTAAAAAAGTCATTTAAGCCTTTTCACAGTGAGATCTATGCGATATGGCCGAGAAATGTAATTTTGATGTTAACTCCCAAACCGCTGCGCAGAAGTCAACCAAACTTCACCCATTAGTGTATTTTATCACAATCTAGTAGTTACATGTGGAAATTTGGTTCTAGGACATTTGATTTGAGCGCAATCCTCAAACTTAGGTCAAAAAAGCCATTTAAGCCTTTTCACAGTGAGATCTATGCGATATGGCCGAGAAATGTAATTTTGATGTTAACTCCCAAACCGCTGCGCAGAAGTCAACCAAACTTCACCCAATAGTGTATTGTATCACATTCTAGTAGTTACATTTGAAAATTTCGTTCTAGGACATTTGGTTTGAGCGCAATCCTCAAACTTAGGTCAAAAAAGCCATTTAAGCCTTTTCACAGTGAGATCTATGCGATATGGCCGAGAAATGTAATTTTGATGTTAACTCCCAAACCGCTGCGCAGAAGTCAACCAAACTTCACCCATTAGTGTATTTTATCACAATCTAGTAGTTACATGTGGAAATTTGGTTCTAGGACATTTGATTTGAGCGCAATCCTCAAACTTAGGTCAAAAAAGCCATTTAAGCCTTTTCACAGTGAGATCTATGCGATATGGCCGAGAAATGTAATTTTGATGTTAACTCCCAAACCGCTGCGCAGAAGTCAACCAAACTTCACCCAATAGTGTATTGTATCACATTCTAGTAGTTACATTTGAAAATTTCGTTCTAGGACATTTGGTTTGAGCGCAATCCTCAAACTTAGGTCAAAAAAGCCATTTAAGCCTTTTCACAGTGAGATCTATGCGATATGGCCGAGAAATGTAATTTTGATGTTAACTCCCAAACCGCTGCGCAGAAGTCAACCAAACTTCACCCAATAGTGTATTGTATCACATTCTAGTAGTTACATTTGAAAATTTCGTTCTAGGACATTTGGTTTGAGCGCAATCCTCAAACTTAGGTAAAAAAAGCCATTTAAGCCTTTTCACAGTGAGATCTATGCGATATGGCCGAGAAATGTAATTTTGATGTTAACTCTCAAACCGCTGCGCAGAAGTCAACCAAACTTCACCCAATAGTGTATTTTATCACAATCTAGTAGTTACATGTGGAAATTTGGTTCTAGGACATTTGATTTGAGCGCAATCCTCAAACTTAGGTCAAAAAAGCCATTTAAGCCTTTTCACAGTGAGATCTATGCGATATGGCCGAGAAATGTAATTTTGATGTTAACTCCCAAACCGCTGCGCAGAAGTCAACCAAACTTCACCCAATAGTGTATTGTATCACATTCTAGTAGTTACATTTGAAAATTTCGTTCTAGGACATTTGGTTTGAGCGCAATCCTCAAACTTAGGTCAAAAAAGCCATTTAAGCCTTTTCACAGTGAGATCTATGCGATATGGCCGAGAAATGTAATTTTGATGTTAACTCCCAAACCGCTGCGCAGAAGTCAACCAAACTTCACCCAATAGTGTATTGTATCACATTCTAGTAGTTACATTTGAAAATTTCGTTCTAGGACATTTGGTTTGAGCGCAATCCTCAAACTTAGGTAAAAAAAGCCATTTAAGCCTTTTCACAGTGAGATCTATGCGATATGGCCGAGAAATGTAATTTTGATGTTAACTCTCAAACCGCTGCGCAGAAGTCAACCAAACTTCACCCAATAGTGTATTTTATCACAATCTAGTAGTTACATGTGGAAATTTGGTTCTAGGACATTTGATTTGAGCGCAATCCTCAAACTTAGGTCAAAAAAGCCATTTAAGCCTTTTCACAGTGAGATCTATGCGATATGGCCGAGAAATGTAATTTTGATGTTAACTCCCAAACCGCTGCGCAGAAGTCAACCAAACTTCACCCAATAGTGTATTGTATCACATTCTAGTAGTTACATTTGAAAATTTCGTTCTAGGACATTTGGTTTGAGCGCAATCCTCAAACTTAGGTAAAAAAAGCCATTTAAGCCTTTTCACAGTGAGATCTATGCGATATGGCCGAGAAATGTAATTTTGATGTTAACTCTCAAACCGCTGCGCAGAAGTCAACCAAACTTCACCCAATAGTGTATTTTATCACAATCTAGTAGTTACATGTGGAAATTTGGTTCTAGGACATTTGATTTGAGCGCAATCTTCAAACTTAGGTCAAAAAAGCCATTTAAGCCTTTTCACAGTGAGATCTATGCGATATGGCCGAGAAATGTAATTTTGATGTTAACTCCCAAACCGCTGCGCAGAAGTCAACCAAACTTCACCCAATAGTGTATTGTATCACATTCTAGTAGTTACATTTGAAAATTTCGTTCTAGGACATTTGGTTTGAGCGCAATCCTCAAACTTAGGTCAAAAAAGCCATTTAAGCCTTTTCACAGTGAGATCTATGCGATATGGCCGAGAAATGTAATTTTGATGTTAACTCCCAAACCGCTGCGCAGAAGTCAACCAAACTTCACCCAATAGTGTATTGTATCACATTCTAGTAGTTACATTTGAAAATTTCGTTCTAGGACATTTGGTTTGAGCGCAATCCTCAAACTTAGGTAAAAAAAGCCATTTAAGCCTTTTCACAGTGAGATCTATGCGATATGGCCGAGAAATGTAATTTTGATGTTAACTCTCAAACCGCTGCGCAGAAGTCAACCAAACTTCACCCAATAGTGTATTTTATCACAATCTAGTAGTTACATGTGGAAATTTGGTTCTAGGACATTTGATTTGAGCGCAATCCTCAAACTTAGGTCAAAAAAGCCATTTAAGCCTTTTCACAGTGAGATCTATGCGATATGGCCGAGAAATGTAATTTTGATGTTAACTCCCAAACCGCTGCGCAGAAGTCAACCAAACTTCACCCAATAGTGTATTGTATCACATTCTAGTAGTTACATTTGAAAATTTCGTTCTAGGACATTTGGTTTGAGCGCAATCCTCAAACTTAGGTCAAAAAAGCCATTTAAGCCTTTTCACAGTGAGATCTATGCGATATGGCCGAGAAATGTAATTTTGATGTTAACTCCCAAACCGCTGCGCAGAAGTCAACCAAACTTCACCCATTAGTGTATTTTATCACAATCTAGTAGTTACATGTGGAAATTTGGTTCTAGGACATTTGATTTGAGCGCAATCCTCAAACTTAGGTCAAAAAAGCCATTTAAGCCTTTTCACAGTGAGATCTATGCGATATGGCCGAGAAATGTAATTTTGATGTTAACTCTCAAACCGCTGCGCAGAAGTCAACCAAACTTCACCCAATAGTGTATTTTATCACAATCTAGTAGTTACATGTGGAAATTTGGTTCTAGGACATTTGATTTGAGCGCAATCCTCAAACTTAGGTCAAAAAAGCCATTTAAGCCTTTTCACAGTGAGATCTATGCGATATGGCCGAGAAATGTAATTTTGATGTTAACTCCCAAACCGCTGCGCAGAAGTCAACCAAACTTCACCCAATAGTGTATTGTATCACATTCTAGTAGTTACATTTGAAAATTTCGTTCTAGGACATTTGGTTTGAGCGCAATCCTCAAACTTAGGTCAAAAAAGCCATTTAAGCCTTTTCACAGTGAGATCTATGCGATATGGCCGAGAAATGTAATTTTGATGTTAACTCCCAAACCGCTGCGCAGAAGTCAACCAAACTTCACCCAATAGTGTATTGTATCACAATCTAGTAGTTACATTTGAAAATTTTGTTCTAGGACATTTTGTTTGAACGCAATCATCAAACTTAATTAAAAAAGTCATTTAAGCCTTTTCACAGTGAGATCTATGCGATATGGCCGAGAAATGTAATTTTGTTGTTAACTCCCAAACCGCTGCGCAGAAGTCAACCAAACTTCACCCATTAGTGTATTGTATCACAATCTAGTAGTTACATGTGGAAATTTGGTTATAGGACATTTGATTTGAGCGCAATCCTCAAACTTAGGTCAAAAAAGCCATTTAAGCCTTTTCACAGTGAGATCTATGCGATATGGCCGAGAAATGTAATTTTGATGTTAACTCCCAAACCGCTGCGCAGAAGTCAACCAAACTTCACCCAATAGTGTATTGTATCACATTCTAGTAGTTACATTTGAAAATTTCGTTCTAGGACATTTGGTTTGAGCGCAATCCTCAAACTTAGGTCAAAAAAGCCATTTAAGCCTTTTCACAGTGAGATCTATGCGATATGGCCGAGAAATGTAATTTTGATGTTAACTCCCAAACCGCTGCGCAGAAGTCAACCAAACTTCACCCAATAGTGTATTGTATCACAATCTAGTAGTTACATTTGAAAATTTTGTTCTAGGAAATTTTGTTTGAGCGCAATCATCAAACTTAATTAAAAAAGTCATTTAAGCCTTTTCACAGTGAGATCTATGCGATATGGCCGAGAAATGTAATTTTGATGTTAACTCCCAAACCGCTGCGCAGAAGTCAACCAAACTTCACCCATTAGTGTATTTTATCACAATCTAGTAGTTACATGTGGAAATTTGGTTCTAGGACATTTGATTTGAGCGCAATCCTCAAACTTAGGTCAAAAAAGCCATTTAAGCCTTTTCACAGTGAGATCTATGCGATATGGCCGAGAAATGTAATTTTGATGTTAACTCCCAAACCGCTGCGCAGAAGTCAACCAAACTTCACCCAATAGTGTATTGTATCACATTCTAGTAGTTACATTTGAAAATTTCGTTCTAGGACATTTGGTTTGAGCGCAATCCTCAAACTTAGGTCAAAAAAGCCATTTAAGCCTTTTCACAGTGAGATCTATGCGATATGGCCGAGAAATGTAATTTTGATGTTAACTCCCAAACCGCTGCGCAGAAGTCAACCAAACTTCACCCATTAGTGTATTTTATCACAATCTAGTAGTTACATGTGGAAATTTGGTTCTAGGACATTTGATTTGAGCGCAATCCTCAAACTTAGGTCAAAAAAGCCATTTAAGCCTTTTCACAGTGAGATCTATGCGATATGGCCGAGAAATGTAATTTTGATGTTAACTCCCAAACCGCTGCGCAGAAGTCAACCAAACTTCACCCAATAGTGTATTGTATCACATTCTAGTAGTTACATTTGAAAATTTCGTTCTAGGACATTTGGTTTGAGCGCAATCCTCAAACTTAGGTCAAAAAAGCCATTTAAGCCTTTTCACAGTGAGATCTATGCGATATGGCCGAGAAATGTAATTTTGATGTTAACTCCCAAACCGCTGCGCAGAAGTCAACCAAACTTCACCCAATAGTGTATTGTATCACATTCTAGTAGTTACATTTGAAAATTTCGTTCTAGGACATTTGGTTTGAGCGCAATCCTCAAACTTAGGTAAAAAAAAGCCATTTAAGCCTTTTCACAGTGAGATCTATGCGATATGGCCGAGAAATGTAATTTTGATGTTAACTCTCAAACCGCTGCGCAGAAGTCAACCAAACTTCACCCAATAGTGTATTTTATCACAATCTAGTAGTTACATGTGGAAATTTGGTTCTAGGACATTTGATTTGAGCGCAATCCTCAAACTTAGGTCAAAAAAGCCATTTAAGCCTTTTCACAGTGAGATCTATGCGATATGGCCGAGAAATGTAATTTTGATGTTAACTCCCAAACCGCTGCGCAGAAGTCAACCAAACTTCACCCAATAGTGTATTGTATCACATTCTAGTAGTTACATTTGAAAATTTCGTTCTAGGACATTTGGTTTGAGCGCAATCCTCAAACTTAGGTCAAAAAAGCCATTTAAGCCTTTTCACAGTGAGATCTATGCGATATGGCCGAGAAATGTAATTTTGATGTTAACTCCCAAACCGCTGCGCAGAAGTCAACCAAACTTCACCCAATAGTGTATTGTATCACATTCTAGTAGTTACATTTGAAAATTTCGTTCTAGGACATTTGGTTTGAGCGCAATCCTCAAACTTAGGTAAAAAAAGCCATTTAAGCCTTTTCACAGTGAGATCTATGCGATATGGCCGAGAAATGTAATTTTGATGTTAACTCTCAAACCGCTGCGCAGAAGTCAACCAAACTTCACCCAATAGTGTATTTTATCACAATCTAGTAGTTACATGTGGAAATTTGGTTCTAGGACATTTGATTTGAGCGCAATCCTCAAACTTAGGTCAAAAAAGCCATTTAAGCCTTTTCACAGTGAGATCTATGCGATATGGCCGAGAAATGTAATTTTGATGTTAACTCCCAAACCGCTGCGCAGAAGTCAACCAAACTTCACCCAATAGTGTATTGTATCACATTCTAGTAGTTACATTTGAAAATTTCGTTCTAGGACATTTGGTTTGAGCGCAATCCTCAAACTTAGGTCAAAAAAGCCATTTAAGCCTTTTCACAGTGAGATCTATGCGATATGGCCGAGAAATGTAATTTTGATGTTAACTCCCAAACCGCTGCGCAGAAGTCAACCAAACTTCACCCATTAGTGTATTTTATCACAATCTAGTAGTTACATGTGGAAATTTGGTTCTAGGACATTTGATTTGAGCGCAATCCTCAAACTTAGGTCAAAAAAGCCATTTAAGCCTTTTCACAGTGAGATCTATGCGATATGGCCGAGAAATGTAATTTTGATGTTAACTCTCAAACCGCTGCGCAGAAGTCAACCAAACTTCACCCAATAGTGTATTTTATCACAATCTAGTAGTTACATGTGGAAATTTGGTTCTAGGACATTTGATTTGAGCGCAATCCTCAAACTTAGGTCAAAAAAGCCATTTAAGCCTTTTCACAGTGAGATCTATGCGATATGGCCGAGAAATGTAATTTTGATGTTAACTCCCAAACCGCTGCGCAGAAGTCAACCAAACTTCACCCAATAGTGTATTGTATCACATTCTAGTAGTTGCATTTGAAAATTTCGTTCTAGGACATTTGGTTTGAGCGCAATCCTCAAACTTAGGTCAAAAAAGCCATTTAAGCCTTTTCACAGTGAGATCTATGCGATATGGCCGAGAAATGTAATTTTGATGTTAACTCCCAAACCGCTGCGCAGAAGTCAACCAAACTTCACCCAATAGTGTATTGTATCACAATCTAGTAGTTACATTTGAAAATTTTGTTCTAGGACATTTTGTTTGAACGCAATCATCAAACTTAATTAAAAAAGTCATTTAAGCCTTTTCACAGTGAGATCTATGCGATATGGCCGAGAAATGTAATTTTGTTGTTAACTCCCAAACCGCTGCGCAGAAGTCAACCAAACTTCACCCATTAGTGTATTGTATCACAATCTAGTAGTTACATGTGGAAATTTGGTTATAGGACATTTGATTTGAGCGCAATCCTCAAACTTAGGTCAAAAAAGCCATTTAAGCCTTTTCACAGTGAGATCTATGCGATATGGCCGAGAAATGTAATTTTGATGTTAACTCCCAAACCGCTGCGCAGAAGTCAACCAAACTTCACCCAATAGTGTATTGTATCACATTCTAGTAGTTACATTTGAAAATTTCGTTCTAGGACATTTGGTTTGAGCGCAATCCTCAAACTTAGGTCAAAAAAGCCATTTAAGCCTTTTCACAGTGAGATCTATGCGATATGGCCGAGAAATGTAATTTTGATGTTAACTCCCAAACCGCTGCGCAGAAGTCAACCAAACTTCACCCAATAGTGTATTGTATCACAATCTAGTAGTTACATTTGAAAATTTTGTTCTAGGAAATTTTGTTTGAGCGCAATCATCAAACTTAATTAAAAAAGTCATTTAAGCCTTTTCACAGTGAGATCTATGCGATATGGCCGAGAAATGTAATTTTGATGTTAACTCCCAAACCGCTGCGCAGAAGTCAACCAAACTTCACCCATTAGTGTATTTTATCACAATCTAGTAGTTACATGTGGAAATTTGGTTCTAGGACATTTGATTTGAGCGCAATCCTCAAACTTAGGTCAAAAAAGCCATTTAAGCCTTTTCACAGTGAGATCTATGCGATATGGCCGAGAAATGTAATTTTGATGTTAACTCCCAAACCGCTGCGCAGAAGTCAACCAAACTTCACCCAATAGTGTATTGTATCACATTCTAGTAGTTACATTTGAAAATTTCGTTCTAGGACATTTGGTTTGAGCGCAATCCTCAAACTTAGGTCAAAAAAGCCATTTAAGCCTTTTCACAGTGAGATCTATGCGATATGGCCGAGAAATGTAATTTTGATGTTAACTCCCAAACCGCTGCGCAGAAGTCAACCAAACTTCACCCATTAGTGTATTTTATCACAATCTAGTAGTTACATGTGGAAATTTGGTTCTAGGACATTTGATTTGAGCGCAATCCTCAAACTTAGGTCAAAAAAGCCATTTAAGCCTTTTCACAGTGAGATCTATGCGATATGGCCGAGAAATGTAATTTTGATGTTAACTCCCAAACCGCTGCGCAGAAGTCAACCAAACTTCACCCAATAGTGTATTGTATCACATTCTAGTAGTTACATTTGAAAATTTCGTTCTAGGACATTTGGTTTGAGCGCAATCCTCAAACTTAGGTCAAAAAAGCCATTTAAGCCTTTTCACAGTGAGATCTATGCGATATGGCCGAGAAATGTAATTTTGATGTTAACTCCCAAACCGCTGCGCAGAAGTCAACCAAACTTCACCCAATAGTGTATTGTATCACATTCTAGTAGTTACATTTGAAAATTTCGTTCTAGGACATTTGGTTTGAGCGCAATCCTCAAACTTAGGTAAAAAAAGCCATTTAAGCCTTTTCACAGTGAGATCTATGCGATATGGCCGAGAAATGTAATTTTGATGTTAACTCTCAAACCGCTGCGCAGAAGTCAACCAAACTTCACCCAATAGTGTATTTTATCACAATCTAGTAGTTACATGTGGAAATTTGGTTCTAGGACATTTGATTTGAGCGCAATCCTCAAACTTAGGTCAAAAAAGCCATTTAAGCCTTTTCACAGTGAGATCTATGCGATATGGCCGAGAAATGTAATTTTGATGTTAACTCCCAAACCGCTGCGCAGAAGTCAACCAAACTTCACCCAATAGTGTATTGTATCACATTCTAGTAGTTACATTTGAAAATTTCGTTCTAGGACATTTGGTTTGAGCGCAATCCTCAAACTTAGGTCAAAAAAGCCATTTAAGCCTTTTCACAGTGAGATCTATGCGATATGGCCGAGAAATGTAATTTTGATGTTAACTCCCAAACCGCTGCGCAGAAGTCAACCAAACTTCACCCAATAGTGTATTGTATCACAATCTAGTAGTTACATTTGAAAATTTTGTTCTAGGAAATTTTGTTGAGCGCAATCATCAAACTTAATTAAAAAAGTCATTTAAGCCTTTTCACAGTGAGATCTATGCGATATGGCCGAGAAATGTAATTTTGATGTTAACTCCCAAACCGCTGCGCAGAAGTCAACCAAACTTCACCCATTAGTGTATTTTATCACAATCTAGTAGTTACATGTGGAAATTTGGTTCTAGGACATTTGATTTGAGCGCAATCCTCAAACTTAGGTCAAAAAAGCCATTTAAGCCTTTTCACAGTGAGATCTATGCGATATGGCCGAGAAATGTAATTTTGATGTTAACTCCCAAACCGCTGCGCAGAAGTCAACCAAACTTCACCCAATAGTGTATTGTATCACATTATAGTAGTTACATTTGAAAATTTCGTTCTAGGACATTTGGTTTGAGCGCAATCCTCAAACTTAGGTCAAAAAAGCCATTTAAGCCTTTTCACAGTGAGATCTATGCGATATGGCCGAGAAATGTAATTTTGATGTTAACTCCCAAACCGCTGCGCAGAAGTCAACCAAACTTCACCCATTAGTGTATTTTATCACAATCTAGTAGTTACATGTGGAAATTTGGTTCTAGGACATTTGATTTGAGCGCAATCCTCAAACTTAGGTCAAAAAAGCCATTTAAGCCTTTTCACAGTGAGATCTATGCGATATGGCCGAGAAATGTAATTTTGATGTTAACTCCCAAACCGCTGCGCAGAAGTCAACCAAACTTCACCCAATAGTGTATTGTATCACATTCTAGTAGTTACATTTGAAAATTTCGTTCTAGGACATTTGGTTTGAGCGCAATCCTCAAACTTAGGTCAAAAAAGCCATTTAAGCCTTTTCACAGTGAGATCTATGCGATATGGCCGAGAAATGTAATTTTGATGTTAACTCCCAAACCGCTGCGCAGAAGTCAACCAAACTTCACCCAATAGTGTATTGTATCACATTCTAGTAGTTACATTTGAAAATTTCGTTCTAGGACATTTGGTTTGAGCGCAATCCTCAAACTTAGGTAAAAAAAGCCATTTAAGCCTTTTCACAGTGAGATCTATGCGATATGGCCGAGAAATGTAATTTTGATGTTAACTCTCAAACCGCTGCGCAGAAGTCAACCAAACTTCACCCAATAGTGTATTTTATCACAATCTAGTAGTTACATGTGGAAATTTGGTTCTAGGACATTTGATTTGAGCGCAATCCTCAAACTTAGGTCAAAAAAGCCATTTAAGCCTTTTCACAGTGAGATCTATGCGATATGGCCGAGAAATGTAATTTTGATGTTAACTCCCAAACCGCTGCGCAGAAGTCAACCAAACTTCACCCAATAGTGTATTGTATCACATTCTAGTAGTTACATTTGAAAATTTCGTTCTAGGACATTTGGTTTGAGCGCAATCCTCAAACTTAGGTCAAAAAAGCCATTTAAGCCTTTTCACAGTGAGATCTATGCGATATGGCCGAGAAATGTAATTTTGATGTTAACTCCCAAACCGCTGCGCAGAAGTCAACCAAACTTCACCCAATAGTGTATTGTATCACATTCTAGTAGTTACATTTGAAAATTTCGTTCTAGGACATTTGGTTTGAGCGCAATCCTCAAACTTAGGTAAAAAAAGCCATTTAAGCCTTTTCACAGTGAGATCTATGCGATATGGCCGAGAAATGTAATTTTGATGTTAACTCTCAAACCGCTGCGCAGAAGTCAACCAAACTTCACCCAATAGTGTATTTTATCACAATCTAGTAGTTACATGTGGAAATTTGGTTCTAGGACATTTGATTTGAGCGCAATCCTCAAACTTAGGTCAAAAAAGCCATTTAAGCCTTTTCACAGTGAGATCTATGCGATATGGCCGAGAAATGTAATTTTGATGTTAACTCCCAAACCGCTGCGCAGAAGTCAACCAAACTTCACCCAATAGTGTATTGTATCACATTCTAGTAGTTACATTTGAAAATTTCGTTCTAGGACATTTGGTTTGAGCGCAATCCTCAAACTTAGGTCAAAAAAGCCATTTAAGCCTTTTCACAGTGAGATCTATGCGATATGGCCGAGAAATGTAATTTTGATGTTAACTCCCAAACCGCTGCGCAGAAGTCAACCAAACTTCACCCATTAGTGTATTTTATCACAATCTAGTAGTTACATGTGGAAATTTGGTTCTAGGACATTTGATTTGAGCGCAATCCTCAAACTTAGGTCAAAAAAGCCATTTAAGCCTTTTCACAGTGAGATCTATGCGATATGGCCGAGAAATGTAATTTTGATGTTAACTCCCAAACCGCTGCGCAGAAGTCAACCAAACTTCACCCAATAGTGTATTGTATCACATTCTAGTAGTTACATTTGAAAATTTCGTTCTAGGACATTTGGTTTGAGCGCAATCCTCAAACTTAGGTCAAAAAAGCCATTTAAGCCTTTTCACAGTGAGATCTATGCGATATGGCCGAGAAATGTAATTTTGATGTTAACTCCCAAACCGCTGCGCAGAAGTCAACCAAACTTCACCCAATAGTGTATTGTATCACATTCTAGTAGTTACATTTGAAAATTTCGTTCTAGGACATTTGGTTTGAGCGCAATCCTCAAACTTAGGTAAAAAAAGCCATTTAAGCCTTTTCACAGTGAGATCTATGCGATATGGCCGAGAAATGTAATTTTGATGTTAACTCTCAAACCGCTGCGCAGAAGTCAACCAAACTTCACCCAATAGTGTATTTTATCACAATCTAGTAGTTACATGTGGAAATTTGGTTCTAGGACATTTGATTTGAGCGCAATCCTCAAACTTAGGTCAAAAAAGCCATTTAAGCCTTTTCACAGTGAGATCTATGCGATATGGCCGAGAAATGTAATTTTGATGTTAACTCCCAAACCGCTGCGCAGAAGTCAACCAAACTTCACCCAATAGTGTATTGTATCACATTCTAGTAGTTACATTTGAAAATTTCGTTCTAGGACATTTGGTTTGAGCGCAATCCTCAAACTTAGGTCAAAAAAGCCATTTAAGCCTTTTCACAGTGAGATCTATGCGATATGGCCGAGAAATGTAATTTTGATGTTAACTCCCAAACCGCTGCGCAGAAGTCAACCAAACTTCACCCATTAGTGTATTGTATCACAATCTAGTAGTTACATTTGAAAATTTCGTTCTAGGACATTTGGTTTGAGCGCAATCCTCAAACTTAGGTCAAAAAAGCCATTTAAGCCTTTTCACAGTGAGATCTATGCGATATGGCCGAGAAATGTAATTTTGATGTTAACTCCCAAACCGCTGCGCAGAAGTCAACCAAACTTCACCCATTAGTGTATTTTATCACAATCTAGTAGTTACATGTGGAAATTTGGTTCTAGGACATTTGATTTGAGCGCAATCCTCAAACTTAGGTCAAAAAAGCCATTTAAGCCTTTTCACAGTGAGATCTATGCGATATGGCCGAGAAATGTAATTTTGATGTTAACTCCCAAACCGCTGCGCAGAAGTCAACCAAACTTCACCCAATAGTGTATTGTATCACATTCTAGTAGTTACATTTGAAAATTTCGTTCTAGGACATTTGGTTTGAGCGCAATCCTCAAACTTAGGTCAAAAAAGCCATTTAAGCCTTTTCACAGTGAGATCTATGCGATATGGCCGAGAAATGTAATTTTGATGTTAACTCCCAAACCGCTGCGCAGAAGTCAACCAAACTTCACCCAATAGTGTATTGTATCACATTCTAGTAGTTACATTTGAAAATTTCGTTCTAGGACATTTGGTTTGAGCGCAATCCTCAAACTTAGGTAAAAAAAGCCATTTAAGCCTTTTCACAGTGAGATCTATGCGATATGGCCGAGAAATGTAATTTTGATGTTAACTCTCAAACCGCTGCGCAGAAGTCAACCAAACTTCACCCAATAGTGTATTTTATCACAATCTAGTAGTTACATGTGGAAATTTGGTTCTAGGACATTTGATTTGAGCGCAATCCTCAAACTTAGGTCAAAAAAGCCATTTAAGCCTTTTCACAGTGAGATCTATGCGATATGGCCGAGAAATGTAATTTTGATGTTAACTCCCAAACCGCTGCGCAGAAGTCAACCAAACTTCACCCAATAGTGTATTGTATCACATTCTAGTAGTTACATTTGAAAATTTCGTTCTAGGACATTTGGTTTGAGCGCAATCCTCAAACTTAGGTCAAAAAAGCCATTTAAGCCTTTTCACAGTGAGATCTATGCGATATGGCCGAGAAATGTAATTTTGATGTTAACTCCCAAACCGCTGCGCAGAAGTCAACCAAACTTCACCCAATAGTGTATTGTATCACATTCTAGTAGTTACATTTGAAAATTTCGTTCTAGGACATTTGGTTTGAGCGCAATCCTCAAACTTAGGTAAAAAAAGCCATTTAAGCCTTTTCACAGTGAGATCTATGCGATATGGCCGAGAAATGTAATTTTGATGTTAACTCTCAAACCGCTGCGCAGAAGTCAACCAAACTTCACCCAATAGTGTATTTTATCACAATCTAGTAGTTACATGTGGAAATTTGGTTCTAGGACATTTGATTTGAGCGCAATCCTCAAACTTAGGTCAAAAAAGCCATTTAAGCCTTTTCACAGTGAGATCTATGCGATATGGCCGAGAAATGTAATTTTGATGTTAACTCCCAAACCGCTGCGCAGAAGTCAACCAAACTTCACCCAATAGTGTATTGTATCACATTCTAGTAGTTACATTTGAAAATTTCGTTCTAGGACATTTGGTTTGAGCGCAATCCTCAAACTTAGGTCAAAAAAGCCATTTAAGCCTTTTCACAGTGAGATCTATGCGATATGGCCGAGAAATGTAATTTTGATGTTAACTCCCAAACCGCTGCGCAGAAGTCAACCAAACTTCACCCATTAGTGTATTTTATCACAATCTAGTAGTTACATGTGGAAATTTGGTTCTAGGACATTTGATTTGAGCGCAATCCTCAAACTTAGGTCAAAAAAGCCATTTAAGCCTTTTCACAGTGAGATCTATGCGATATGGCCGAGAAATGTAATTTTGATGTTAACTCCCAAACCGCTGCGCAGAAGTCAACCAAACTTCACCCAATAGTGTATTGTATCACATTCTAGTAGTTACATTTGAAAATTTCGTTCTAGGACATTTGGTTTGAGCGCAATCCTCAAACTTAGGTCAAAAAAGCCATTTAAGCCTTTTCACAGTGAGATCTATGCGATATGGCCGAGAAATGTAATTTTGATGTTAACTCCCAAACCGCTGCGCAGAAGTCAACCAAACTTCACCCAATAGTGTATTGTATCACATTCTAGTAGTTACATTTGAAAATTTCGTTCTAGGACATTTGGTTTGAGCGCAATCCTCAAACTTAGGTAAAAAAAGCCATTTAAGCCTTTTCACAGTGAGATCTATGCGATATGGCCGAGAAATGTAATTTTGATGTTAACTCTCAAACCGCTGCGCAGAAGTCAACCAAACTTCACCCAATAGTGTATTTTATCACAATCTAGTAGTTACATGTGGAAATTTGGTTCTAGGACATTTGATTTGAGCGCAATCCTCAAACTTAGGTCAAAAAAGCCATTTAAGCCTTTTCACAGTGAGATCTATGCGATATGGCCGAGAAATGTAATTTTGATGTTAACTCCCAAACCGCTGCGCAGAAGTCAACCAAACTTCACCCAATAGTGTATTGTATCACATTCTAGTAGTTACATTTGAAAATTTCGTTCTAGGACATTTGGTTTGAGCGCAATCCTCAAACTTAGGTCAAAAAAGCCATTTAAGCCTTTTCACAGTGAGATCTATGCGATATGGCCGAGAAATGTAATTTTGATGTTAACTCCCAAACCGCTGCGCAGAAGTCAACCAAACTTCACCCATTAGTGTATTGTATCACAATCTAGTAGTTACATTTGAAAATTTCGTTCTAGGACATTTAGTTTGAGCGCAATCTTTAAACTTAGGTCAAAAAAGCCATTTAAGCCTTTTCACAGTGAGATCTATGCGATATGGCCGAGAAATGTAATTTTGATGTTAACTCCCAAACCGCTGCGCAGAAGTCAACCAAACTTCACCCAATAGTGTATTGTATCACAATCTAGTAGTTACATTTGAAAATTTTGTTCTAGGACATTTTGTTTGAACGCAATCATCAAACTTAATTAAAAAAGTCATTTAAGCCTTTTCACAGTGAGATTTATGCGATATGGCCGAGAAATGTAATTTTGATGTTAACTCCCAAACCGCTGCGCAGAAGTCAACCAAACTTCACCCAATAGTGTATTGTATCACAATCTAGTAGTTACATTTGAAAATTTTGTTCTAGGAAATTTTGTTTGAGCGCAATCATCAAACTTAATTAAAAAAGTCATTTAAGCCTTTTCACAGTGAGATCTATGCGATATGGCCGAGAAATGTAATTTTGATGTTAACTCCCAAACCGCTGCGCAGAAGTCAACCAAACTTCACCCATTAGTGTATTTTATTACAATCTAGTAGTTACATGTGGAAATTTGGTTCTAGGACATTTGATTCGAGCGCAATCCTCAAACTTAGGTCAAAAAAGCCATTTAAGCCTTTTCACAGTGAGATCTATGCGATATGGCCGAGAAATGTAATTTTGATGTTAACTCCCAAACCGCTGCGCAGAAGTCAACCAAACTTCACCCAATAGTGTATTGTATCACATTCTAGTAGTTACATTTGAAAATTTCGTTCTAGGACATTTGGTTTGAGCGCAATCCTCAAACTTAGGTCAAAAAAGCCATTTAAGCCTTTTCACAGTGAGATCTATGCGATATGGCCGAGAAATGTAATTTTGATGTTAACTCCCAAACCGCTGCGCAGAAGTCAACCAAACTTCACCCAATAGTGTATTGTATCACAATCTAGTAGTTACATTTGAAAATTTTGTTCTAGGACATTTTGTTTGAACGCAATCATCAAACTTAATTAAAAAAGTCATTTAAGCCTTTTCAGAGTGAGATATGGCCGAGAAATGTAATTTTGATGTTAACTCCCAAACCGCTGCGCAGAAGTCAACCAAACTTCACCCAATAGTGTATTGTATCACAATCTAGTAGTTACATTTGAAAATTTTGTTCTAGGACATTTTGTTTGAGCGCAATCCTCAAACTTAGGTCAAAAAAGCCATTTAAGCCTTTTCACAGTGAGATCTATGCGATATGGCCGAGAAATGTAATTTTGATGTTAACTCCCAAACCGCTGCGCAGAAGTCAACCAAACTTCACCCATTAGTGTATTGTATCACAATCTAGTAGTTACATGTGGAAATTTGGTTATAGGACATTTGATTTGAGCGCAATCCTCAAACTTAGGTCAAAAAAGCCATTTAAGCCTTTTCACAGTGAGATCTATGCGATATGGCCGAGAAATGTAATTTTGATGTTAACTCCCAAACCGCTGCGCAGAAGTCAACCAAACTTCACCCAATAGTGTATTGTATCACATTCTAGTAGTTACATTTTAAAATTTCGTTCAAGGACATTTGGTTTGAGCGCAATTATTAAACTTAGGTCAAAAAAGCCATTTAAGCCTTTTCACAGTGAGATCTATGCGATATGGCCGAGAAATGTAATTTTGATGTTAACTCCCAAACCGCTGCGCAGAAGTAAACCAAACTTCACCCATTAGTGTATTGTATCACAATCTAGTAGTTACATGTGGAAATTTGGTTCTAGGACATTTGATTTGAGCGCCATCCTCAAACTTAGGTCAAAAAAGCCATTTAAGCCTTTTCACAGTGAGATCTATGCGATATGGCCGAGAAATGTAATTTTGATGTTAACTCCCAAACCGCTGCGCAGAAGTCAACCAAACTTCACCCAATAGTGTATTGTATCACATTCTAGTAGTTACATTTGAAAATTTCGTTCTAGGACATTTGGTTTGAGCGCAATTATTAAACTTAGGTCAAAAAAGCCATTTAAGCCTTTTCACAGTGAGATCTATGCGATATGGCCGAGAAATGTAATTTTGATGTTAACTCCCAAACCGCTGCGCAGAAGTCAACCAAACTTCACCCATTAGTGTATTGTATCACAATCTAGTAGTTACATGTGGAAATTTGGTTCTAGGACATTTGATTTTAGCGCAATCCTCAAACTTAGGTCAAAAAAGCCATTTAAGCCTTTTCACAGTGAGATCTATGCGATATGGCCGAGAAATGTAATTTTGATGTTAACTCCCAAACCGCTGCGCAGAAGTCAACCAAACTTCACCCAATAGTGTATTGTATCACAATCTAGTAGTTACATTTGAAAATTTTGTTCTAGGAAATTTTGTTTGAGCGCAATCATCAAACTTAATTAAAAAAGTCATTTAAGCCTTTTCACGGTGAGATCTATGCGATATGGCCGAGAAATGTAATTTTGATGTTAACTCCCAAACCGCTGCGCAGAAGTCAACGAAACTTCACCCATTAGTGTATTGTATCACAATCTAGTAGTTACATGTGGAAATTTGGTTCTAGGACATTTGATTTGAGCGCAGTCCTCAAACTTAGGTCAAAAAAGCCATTTAAGCCTTTTCACAGTGAGATCTATGCGATATGGCCGAGAAATGTAATTTTGATGTTAACTCCCAAACCGCTGCGCAGAAGTCAACCAAACTTCACCCAATAGTGTATTGTATCACAATCTAGTAGTTACATTTGAAAATTTTGTTCTAGGACATTTTGTTTGAACGTAATCATCAAACTTAATTAAAAAAGTCATTTAAGCCTTTTCACAGTGAGATCTATGCGATATGGCCGAGAAATGTAATTTTGATGTTAACTCCCAAACCGCTGCGCAGAAGTCAACCAAACTTCACCCAATAGTGTATTGTATCACAATCTAGTAGTTACATTTGAAAATTTTGTTCTAGGAAATTTTGTTTGAGCGCAATCATCAAACTTAATTAAAAAAGTCATTTAAGCCTTTTCACAGTGAGATCTATGCGATATGGCCGAGAAATGTAATTTTGATGTTAACTCCCAAACCGCTGCGCAGAAGTCAACCAAACTTCACCCATTAGTGTATTTTATCACAATCTAGTAGTTACATGTGGAAATTTGGTTCTAGGACATTTGATTTGAGCGCAATCCTCAAACTTAGGTCAAAAAAGCCATTTAAGCCTTTTCACAGTGAGATCTATGCGATATGGCCGAGAAATGTAATTTTGATGTTAACTCCCAAACCGCTGCGCAGAAGTCAACCAAACTTCACCGAATAGTGTATTGTATCACAATCTAGTAGTTACATTTAAAAATTTTGTTCTAGGACATTTTGTTTGAACGCAATCATCAAACTTAATTAAAAAAGTCATTTAAGCCTTTTCACAGTGAGATCTATGCGATATGGCCGAGAAATGTAATTTTGATGTTAACTCCCAAACCGCTGCGCAGAAGTCAACCAAACTTCACCCAATAGTGTATTGTATCACAATCTAGTAGTTACATTTGAAAATTTTGTTCTAGGAAATTTTGTTTGAGCGCAATCATCAAACTTAATTAAAAAAGTCATTTAAGCCTTTTCACAGTGAGATCTATGCGATATGGCCGAGAAATGTAATTTTGATGTTAACTCCCAAACCGCTGCGCAGAAGTCAACCAAACTTCACCCATTAGTGTATTTTATCACAATCTAGTAGTTACATGTGGAAATTTGGTTCTAGGACATTTGATTTGAGCGCAATCCTCAAACTTAGGTCAAAAAAGCCATTTAAGCCTTTTCACAGTGAGATCTATGCGATATGGCCGAGAAATGTAATTTTGATGTTCACTCCCAAACCGCTGCGCAGAAGTCAACCAAACTTCACCCAATAGTGTATTGTATCACAATCTAGTAGTTACATTTGAAAATTTTGTTCTAGGAAATTTTGTTTGAGCGCAATCATCAAACTTAATTAAAAAAGTCATTTAAGCCTTTTCACAGTGAGATCTATGCGATATGGCCGAGAAATGTAATTTTGATGTTAACTCCCAAACCGCTGCGCAGAAGTCAACCAAACTTCACCCATTAGTGTATTTTATCACAATCTAGTAGTTACATGTGGAAATTTGGTTCTAGGACATTTGATTTGAGCGCAATCCTCAAACTTAGGTCAAAAAAGCCATTTAAGCCTTTTCACAGTGAGATCTATGCGATATGGCCGAGAAATGTAATTTTGATGTTAACTCCCAAACCGCTGCGCAGAAGTCAACCAAACTTCACCCAATAGTGTATTGTATCACATTCTAGTAGTTACATTTGAAAATTTCGTTCTAGGACATTTGGTTTGAGCGCAATCCTCAAACTTAGGTCAAAAAAGCCATTTAAGCCTTTTCACAGTGAGATCTATGCGATATGGCCGAGAAATGTAATTTTGATGTTAACTCCCAAACCGCTGCGCAGAAGTCAACCAAACTTCACCCAATAGTGTATTGTATCACATTCTAGTAGTTACATTTGAAAATTTCGTTCTAGGACATTTGGTTTGAGCGCAATCCTCAAACTTAGGTAAAAAAAGCCATTTAAGCCTTTTCACAGTGAGATCTATGCGATATGGCCGAGAAATGTAATTTTGATGTTAACTCTCAAACCGCTGCGCAGAAGTCAACCAAACTTCACCCAATAGTGTATTTTATCACAATCTAGTAGTTACATGTGGAAATTTGGTTCTAGGACATTTGATTTGAGCGCAATCCTCAAACTTAGGTCAAAAAAGCCATTTAAGCCTTTTCACAGTGAGATCTATGCGATATGGCCGAGAAATGTAATTTTGATGTTAACTCCCAAACCGCTGCGCAGAAGTCAACCAAACTTCACCCAATAGTGTATTGTATCACATTCTAGTAGTTACATTTGAAAATTTCGTTCTAGGACATTTGGTTTGAGCGCAATCCTCAAACTTAGGTCAAAAAAGCCATTTAAGCCTTTTCACAGTGAGATCTATGCGATATGGCCGAGAAATGTAATTTTGATGTTAACTCCCAAACCGCTGCGCAGAAGTCAACCAAACTTCACCCAATAGTGTATTGTATCACAATCTAGTAGTTACATTTGAAAATTTTGTTCTAGGACATTTTGTTTGAACGCAATCATCAAACTTAATTAAAAAAGTCATTTAAGCCTTTTCACAGTGAGATCTATGCGATATGGCCGAGAAATGTAATTTTGTTGTTAACTCCCAAACCGCTGCGCAGAAGTCAACCAAACTTCACCCATTAGTGTATTGTATCACAATCTAGTAGTTACATGTGGAAATTTGGTTATAGGACATTTGATTTGAGCGCAATCCTCAAACTTAGGTCAAAAAAGCCATTTAAGCCTTTTCACAGTGAGATCTATGCGATATGGCCGAGAAATGTAATTTTGATGTTAACTCCCAAACCGCTGCGCAGAAGTCAACCAAACTTCACCCAATAGTGTATTGTATCACATTCTAGTAGTTACATTTTAAAATTTCGTTCAAGGACATTTGGTTTGAGCGCAATTATTAAACTTAGGTCAAAAAAGCCATTTAAGCCTTTTCACAGTGAGATCTATGCGATATGGCCGAGAAATGTAATTTTGATGTTAACTCCCAAACCGCTGCGCAGAAGTAAACCAAACTTCACCCATTAGTGTATTGTATCACAATCTAGTAGTTACATGTGGAAATTTGGTTCTAGGACATTTGATTTGAGCGCCATCCTCAAACTTAGGTCAAAAAAGCCATTTAAGCCTTTTCACAGTGAGATCTATGCGATATGGCCGAGAAATGTAATTTTGATGTTAACTCCCAAACCGCTGCGCAGAAGTCAACCAAACTTCACCCAATAGTGTATTGTATCACATTCTAGTAGTTACATTTTAAAATTTCGTTCTAGGACATTTGGTTTGAGCGCAATTATTAAACTTAGGTCAAAAAAGCCATTTAAGCCTTTTCACAGTGAGATCTATGCGATATGGCCGAGAAATGTAATTTTGATGTTAACTCCCAAACCGCTGCGCAGAAGTCAACCAAACTTCACCCAATAGTGTATTGTATCACAATCTAGTAGTTACATTTGAAAATTTTGTTTTAGGAAATTTTGTTTGAGCGCAATCATCAAACTTAATTAAAAAAGTCATTTAAGCCTTTTCACAGTGAGATATATGCGATATGGCCGAGAAATGTAATTTTGATGTTCACTCCCAGACCGCTGCGCAGAAGACAACCAAACTTCACCCATTAGTGTATTGTATCACAATCTAGTAGTTACATGTGGAAATTTGGTTATAGGACATTTGATTTGAGCGCAATCCTCAAACTTAGGTCAAAAAAGCCATTTAAGCCTTTTCACAGTGAGATCTATGCGATATGGCCGAGAAATGTAATTTTGATGTTAACTCCCAAACCGCTGCGCAGAAGTCAACCAAACTTCACCCATTAGTGTATTGTATCACAATCTAGTAGTTACATTTGAAAATTTCGTTCTAGGACATTTGGTTTGAGCGCAATCTTTAAACTTAGGTCAAAAAAGCCATTTAAGCCTTTTCACAGTGAGATCTATGCGATATGGCCGAGAAATGTAATTTTGATGTTAACTCCCAAACCGCTGCGCAGAAGTCAACCAAACTTCACCCAATAGTGTATTGTATCACAATCTAGTAGTTACATTTGAAAATTTTGTTCTAGGACATTTTGTTTGAACGCAATCATCAAACTTAATTAAAAAAGTCATTTAAGCCTTTTCACAGTGAGATCTATGCGATATGGCCGAGAAATGTAATTTTGATGTTAACTCCCAAACCGCTGCGCAGAAGTCAACCAAACTTCACCCAATAGTGTATTGTATCACAATCTAGTAGTTACATTTGAAAATTTTGTTCAAGGAAATTTTGTTTGAGCGCAATCATCAAACTTAATTAAAAAAGTCATTTAAGCCTTTTCACAGTGAGATCTATGCGATATGGCCGAGAAATGTAATTTTGATGTTAACTCCCAAACCGCTGCGCAGAAGTCAACCAAACTTCACCCATTAGTGTATTTTATCACAATCTAGTAGTTACATGTGGAAATTTGGTTTTAGGACATTTGATTTGAGCGCAATCCTCAAACTTAGGTCAAAAAAGCCATTTAAGCCTTTTCACAGTGTGATCTATGCGATATGGCCGAGAAATGTAATTTTGATGTTAACTCCCAAACCGCTGCGCAGAAGTCAACCAAACTTCACCCAATAGTGTATTGTATCACAATCTAGTAGTTACATTTGAAAATTTTGTTCTAGGACATTTTGTTTGAACGCAATCATCAAACTTAATTAAAAAAGTCATTTAAGCCTTTTCACAGTGAGATCTATGCGATATGGCCGAGAAATGTAATTTTGATGTTAACTCCCAAACCGCTGCGCAGAAGTCAACCAAACTTCACCCAATAGTGTATTGTATCACAATCTAGTAGTTACATTTGAAAATTTGGTTATAGGACATTTGATTTGAGCGCAATCCTCAAACTTAGGTCAAAAAAGCCATTTAAGCCTTTTCACAGTGAGATCTATGCGATATGGCCGAGAAATGTAATTTTGATGTTAACTCCCAAACCGCTGCGCAGAAGTCAACCAAACTTCACCCAATAGTGTATTGTATCACAATCTAGTAGTTACATTTGAAAATTTTGTTCTAGGACATTTGATTTGAGCGCAATCCTCAAACTTAGGTCAAAAAAGCCATTTAAGCCTTTTCACAGTGAGATCTATGCGATATGGCCGAGAAATGTAATTTTGATGTTAACTCCCAAACCGCTGCGCAGAAGTCAACCAAACTTCACCCATTAGTGTATTGTATCACAATCTAGTAGTTACATTTGAAAATTTCGTTCTAGGACATTTGGTTTGAGCGCAATCTTTAAACTTAGGTCAAAAAAGCCATTTAAGCCTTTTCACAGTGAGATCTATGCGATATGGCCGAGAAATGTAATTTTGATGTTAACTCCCAAACCGCTGCGCAGAAGTCAACCAAACTTCACCCAATAGTGTATTGTATCACAATCTAGTAGTTACATTTGAAAATTTTGTTCTAGGACATTTTGTTTGAACGCAATCATCAAACAATTAAAAAAGTCATTTAAGCCTTTTCACAGTGAGATCTATGCGATATGGCCGAGAAATGTAATTTTGATGTTAACTCCCAAACCGCTGCGCAGAAGTCAACCAAACTTCAACCAATAGTGTATTGTATCACAATCTAGTAGTTACATTTGAAAATTTTGTTCTAGGAAATTTTGTTTGAGCGCAATCATCAAACTTAATTAAAAAAGTCATTTAAGCCTTTTCACAGTGAGATCTATGCGATATGGCCGAGAAATGTAATTTTGATGTTAACTCCCAAACCGCTGCGCAGAAGTCAACCAAACTTCACCCATTAGTGTATTTTATCACAATCTAGTAGTTACATGTGGAAATTTGGTTCTAGGAAATTTGATTTGAGCGCAATCCTCAAACTTAGGTCAAAAAAGCCATTTAAGCCTTTTCACAGTGAGATCTATGCGATATGGCCGAGAAATGTTATTTTGATGTTAACTCCCAAACCGCTGCGCAGAAGTCAACCAAACTACACCCAATAGTGTATTGTATCACAATCTAGTAGTTACATTTAAAAATTTTGTTCTAGGACATTTTGTTTGGACGCAATCATCAAACTTAATTAAAAAAGTCATTTAAGCCTTTTCACAGTGAGATCTATGCGATATGGCCGAGAAATGTAATTTTGATGTTAACTCCCAAACCGCTGCGCAGAAGTCAACCAAACTTCACCCATTAGTGTATTTTATCACAATCTAGTAGTTACATGTGGAAATTTGGTTCTAGGACATTTGATTTGAGCGCAATCCTCAAACTTAGGTCAAAAAAGCCATTTAAGCCTTTTCACAGTGAGATCTATGCGATATGGCCGAGAAATGTAATTTTGATGTTAACTCCTAAACCGCTGCGCAGAAGTCAACCAAACTTCACCCAATAGTGTATTGTATCACATTCTAGTAGTTACATTTGAAAATTTCGTTCTAGGACTTTTGGTTTGAGCGCAATCCTCAAACTTAGGTCAAAAAAGTCATTTAAGCCTTTTCACAGTGAGATCTATGCGATATGGCCGAGAAATGTAATTTTGATGTTAACTCCCAAACCGCTGCGCAGAAGTCAACCAAACTTCACCCAATAGTGTATTGTATCACAATCTAGTAGTTACATTTGAAAATTTTGTTCTAGGACATTTTGTTTGAGCGCAATCCTCAAACTTAGGTCAAAAAAGCCATTTAAGCCTTTTCACAGTGAGATCTATGCGATATGGCCGAGAAATGTAATTTTGATGTTAACTCTCAAACCGCTGCGCAGAAGTCAACCAAACTTCACCCAATAGTGTATTGTATCACAATCTAGTAGTTACATTTGAAAATTTTGTTCTAGGACATTTTGTTTGAACGCAATCATCAAACTTAATTAAAAAAGTCATTTAAGCCTTTTCACAGTGAGATCTATGCGATATGGCCGAGAAATGTAATTTTGATGTTAACTCCCAAACCGCTGCGCAGAAGTCAACCAAACTTCACCCAATAGTGTATTGTATCACAATCTAGTAGTTACATTTGAAAATTTTGTTCTAGAAAATTTTGTTTGAGCGCAATCATCAAACTTAATTAAAAAAGTCATTTAAGCCTTTTCACAGTGAGATCTATGCGATATGGCCGAGAAATGTAATTTTGATGTTAACTCCCAAACCGCTGCGCAGAAGTCAACCAAACTTCACCCATTAGTGTATTTTATCACAATCTAGTAGTTACATGTGGAAATTTGGTTCTAGGACATTTGATTTGAGCGCAATCCTCAAACTTAGGTCAAAAAAGCCATTTAAGCCTTTTCACAGTGAGATCTATGCGATATGGCCGAGAAATGTAATTTTGATGTTAACTCCCAAACCGCTGCGCAGAAGTCAACCAAACTTCACCCAATAGTGTATTGTATCACAATCTAGTAGTTACATTTAAAAATTTTGTTCTAGGACATTTTGTTTGAACGCAATCATCAAACCTAATTAAAAAAGTCATTTAAGCCTTTTCACAGTGAGATCTATGCGATATGGCCGAGAAATGTAATTTTGATGTTAACTCCCAAACCGCTGCGCAGAAGTCAACCAAACTTCACCCATTAGTGTATTCTATCACAATCTAGTAGTTACATGTGGAAATTTGGTTATAGGACATTTGATTTGAGCGCAATCCTCAAACTTAGGTCAAAAAAGCCATTTAAGCCTTTTCACAGTGAGATCTATGCGATATGGCCGAGAAATGTAATTTTGATGTTAACTCCCAAACCGCTGCGCAGAAGTCAACCAAACTTCACCCAATAGTGTATTGTATCACAATCTAGTAGTTACATTTGAAAATTTTGTTCTAGGAAATTTTGTTTGAGCGCAATCATCAAACTTAATTAAAAAAGTCATTTAAGCCTTTTCACAGTGAGATCTATGCGATATGGCCGAGAAATGTAATTTTGATGTTAACTCCCAAACCGCTGCGCAGAAGTCAACCAAACTTCACCCATTAGTGTATTTTATCACAATCTAGTAGTTACATGTGGAAATTTGGTTCTAGGACATTTGATTTGAGCGCAATCCTCAAACTTAGGTCAAAAAAGCCATTTAAGCCTTTTCACAGTGAGATCTATGCGATATGGCCGAGAAATGTAATTTTGATGTTAACTCCCAAACCGCTGCGCAGAAGTCAACCAAACTTCACCCAATAGTGTATTGTATCACATTCTAGTAGTTACATTTGAAAATTTCGTTCTAGGACATTTGGTTTGAGCGCAATCCTCAAACTTAGGTCAAAAAAGCCATTTAAGCCTTTTCACAGTGAGATCTATGCGATATGGCCGAGAAATGTAATTTTGATGTTAACTCCCAAACCGCTGCGCAGAAGTCAACCAAACTTCACCCAATAGTGTATTGTATCACAATCTAGTAGTTACATTTGAAAATTTTGTTCTAGGACATTTTGTTTGAACGCAATCATCAAACTTAATTAAAAAAGTCATTTAAGCCTTTTCACAGTGAGATCTATGCGATATGGCCGAGAAATGTAATTTTGATGTTAACTCCCAAACCGCTGCGCAGAAGTCAACCAAACTTCACCCAATAGTGTATTGTATCACAATCTAGTAGTTACATTTGAAAATTTTGTTCTAGGACATTTTGTTTGAGCGCAATCCTCAAACTTAGGTCAAAAAAGCCATTTAAGCCTTTTCACAGTGAGATCTATGCGATATGGCCGAGAAATGTAATTTTGATGTTAACTCCCAAACCGCTGCGCAGAAGTCAACCAAACTTCACCCAATAGTGTATTGTATCACAATCTAGTAGTTACATTTGAAAATTTTGTTCTAGGACATTTTGTTTGAACGCAATCATCAAACTTAATTAAAAAAGTCATTTAAGCCTTTTCACAGTGAGATCTATGCGATATGGCCGAGAAATGTAATTTTGATGTTAACTCCCAAACCGCTGCGCAGAAGTCAACCAAACTTCAACCAATAGTGTATTGTATCACAATCTAGTAGTTACATTTGAAAATTTTGTTCTAGGAAATTTTGTTTGAGCGCAATCATCAAACTTAATTAAAAAAGTCATTTAAGCCTTTTCACAGTGAGATCTATGCGATATGGCCGAGAAATGTAATTTTGATGTTAACTCCCAAACCGCTGCGCAGAAGTCAACCAAACTTCACCCATTAGTGTATTGTATCATAATCTAGTAATTACATGTGGAAATTTGGTTCTAGGACATTTGATTTGAGCGCAATCCTCAAACTTAGGTCAAAAAAGCCATTTAAGCCTTTTCACAGTGAGATCTATGCGATATGGCCGAGAAATGTAATTTTGATGTTAACTCCCAAACCGCTGAGCAGAAGTCAACCAAACTTCACCCAATAGTGTATTGTATCACAATCTAGTAGTTACATTTAAAAATTTTGTTCTAGGACATTTTGTTTGAACGCAATCATCAAACTTAATTAAAAAAGTCATTTAAGCCTTTTCACAGTGAGATCTATGCGATATGGCCGAGAAATGTAATTTTGATGTTAACTCCCAAACCGCTGCGCAGAAGTCAACCAAACTTCACCCATTAGTGTATTGTATCACAATCTAGTAGTTACATGTGGAAATTTGGTTATAGGACATTTGATTTGAGCGCAATCCTCAAACTTAGGTCAAAAAAGCCATTTAAGCCTTTTCACAGTGAGATCTATGCGATATGGCCGAGAAATGTAATTTTGATGTTAACTCCCAAACCGCTGCGCAGAAGTCAACCAAACTTCACCCAATAGTGTATTGTATCACAATCTAGTAGTTACATTTGAAAATTTTGTTCTAGGAAATTTTGTTTGAGCGCAATCATCAAACTTAATTAAAAAAGTCATTTAAGCCTTTTCACAGTGAGATCTATGCGATATGGCCGAGAAATGTAATTTTGATGTTAACTCCCAAACCGCTGCGCAGAAGTCAACCAAACTTCACCCATTAGTGTATTTTATCACAATCTAGTAGTTACATGTGGAAATTTGGTTCTAGGACATTTGATTTGAGCGCAATCCTCAAACTTAGGTCAAAAAAGCCATTTAAGCCTTTTCACAGTGAGATCTATGCGATATGGCCGAGAAATGTAATTTTGATGTTAACTCCCAAACCGCTGCGCAGAAGTCAACCAAACTTCACCCAATAGTGTATTGTATCACATTCTAGTAGTTACATTTGAAAATTTCGTTCTAGGACATTTGGTTTGAGCGCAATCCTCAAACTTAGGTCAAAAAAGCCATTTAAGCCTTTTCACAGTGAGATCTATGCGATATGGCCGAGAAATGTAATTTTGATGTTAACTCCCAAACCGCTGCGCAGAAGTCAACCAAACTTCACCCAATAGTGTATTGTATCACAATCTAGTAGTTACATTTGAAAATTTTGTTCTAGGAAATTTTGTTTGAGCGCAATCATCAAACTTAATTAAAAAAGTCATTTAAGCCTTTTCACAGTGAGATCTATGCGATATGGCCGAGAAATGTAATTTTGATGTTAACTCCCAAACCGCTGCGCAGAAGTCAACGAAACTTCACCCATTAGTGTATTGTATCACAATCTAGTAGTTACATGTGGAAATTTGGTTCTAGGACATTTGATTTGAGCGCAGTCCTCAAACTTAGGTCAAAAAAGCCATTTAAGCCTTTTCACAGTGAGATCTATGCGATATGGCCGAGAAATGTAATTTTGATGTTAACTCCCAAACCGCTGCGCAGAAGTCAACCAAACTTCACCCAATAGTGTATTGTATCACATTCTAGTAGTTACATTTTAAAATTTCGTTCTAGGACATTTGGTTTGAGCGCAATTATTAAACTTAGGTCAAAAAAGCCATTTAAGCCTTTTCACAGTGAGATCTATGCGATATGGCCGAGAAATGTAATTTTGATGTTAACTCCCAAACCGCTGCGCAGAAGTAAACCAAACTTCACCCATGAGTGTATTGTATCACAATCTAGTAGTTACATGTAGAAATTTGGTTCTAGGACATTTGATTTGAGCGCAATCCTCAAACTTAGGTCAAAAAAGTCATTTAAGCCTTTTCACAGTGAGATCTATGCGATATGGCCGAGAAATGTAATTTTGATGTTAACTCCCAAACCGCTGCGCAGAAGTCAACCAAACTTCACCCATTAGTGTATTGTATCACAATCTAGTAGTTACATGTGGAAATTTGGTTCTAGGACATTTGGTTTGAGCGCAATCATTAAACTTAATTAAAAAAGTCATTTAAGCCTTTTCACAGTGAGATCTATGCGATATGGCCGAGAAATGTAATTTTGATGTTAACTACCAAACCGCTGCGCAGAAGTCAACCAAACTTCACCCAATAGTGTATTGTATCACAATCTAGTAGTTACATTTAAAAATGTTGTTCTAGGACATTTTGTTTGAACGCAATCATCAAACTTAATTAAAAAAGTAATTTAAGCCTTTTCACAGTGAGATCTATGCGATATGGCCGAGAAATGTAATTTTGATGTTAACTCCCAAACCGCTGCGCAGAAGTCAACCAAACTTCACCCAATAGTGTATTGTATCACAATCTAGTAGTTACATTTGAAAATTTTGTTTTAGGAAATTTTGTTTGAGCGCAATCATCAAACTTAATTAAAAAAGTCATTTAAGCCTTTTCACAGTGAGATATATGCGATATGGCCGAGAAATGTAATTTTGATGTTCACTCCCAGACCGCTGCGCAGAAGACAACCAAACTTCACCCATTAGTGTATTGTATCACAATCTAGTAGTTACATGTGGAAATTTGGTTATAGGACATTTGATTTGAGCGCAATCCTCAAACTTAGGTCAAAAAAGCCATTTAAGCCTTTTCACAGTGAGATCTATGCGATATGGCCGAGAAATGTAATTTTGATGTTAACTCCCAAACCGCTGCGCAGAAGTCAACCAAACTTCACCCATTAGTGTATTGTATCACAATCTAGTAGTTACATTTGAAAATTTCGTTCTAGGACATTTGGTTTGAGCGCAATCTTTAAACTTAGGTCAAAAAAGCCATTTAAGCCTTTTCACAGTGAGATCTATGCGATATGGCCGAGAAATGTAATTTTGATGTTAACTCCCAAACCGCTGCGCAGAAGTCAACCAAACTTCACCCAATAGTGTATTGTATCACAATCTAGTAGTTACATTTGAAAATTTTGTTCTAGGACATTTTGTTTGAACGCAATCATCAAACTTAATTAAAAAAGTCATTTAAGCCTTTTCACAGTGAGATCTATGCGATATGGCCGAGAAATGTAATTTTGATGTTAACTCCCAAACCGCTGCGCAGAAGTCAACCAAACTTCACCCAATAGTGTATTGTATCACAATCTAGTAGTTACATTTGAAAATTTTGTTCAAGGAAATTTTGTTTGAGCGCAATCATCAAACTTAATTAAAAAAGTCATTTAAGCCTTTTCACAGTGAGATCTATGCGATATGGCCGAGAAATGTAATTTTGATGTTAACTCCCAAACCGCTGCGCAGAAGTCAACCAAACTTCACCCAATAGTGTATTGTATCACATTCTAGTAGTTACATTTGAAAATTTCGTTCTAGGACATTTGGTTTGAGCGCAATCCTCAAACTTAGGTCAAAAAAGCCATTTAAGCCTTTTCACAGTGAGATCTATGCGATATGGCCGAGAAATGTAATTTTGATGTTAACTCCCAAACCGCTGCGCAGAAGTCAACCAAACTTCACCCAATAGTGTATTGTATCACAATCTAGTAGTTACATTTGAAAATTTTGTTCTAGGAAATTTTGTTTGAGCGCAATCATCAAACTTAATTAAAAAAGTCATTTAAGCCTTTTCACAGTGAGATCTATGCGATATGGCCGAGAAATGTAATTTTGATGTTAACTCCCAAACCGCTGCGCAGAAGTCAACGAAACTTCACCCATTAGTGTATTGTATCACAATCTAGTAGTTACATGTGGAAATTTGGTTCTAGGACATTTGATTTGAGCGCAGTCCTCAAACTTAGGTCAAAAAAGCCATTTAAGCCTTTTCACAGTGAGATCTATGCGATATGGCCGAGAAATGTAATTTTGATGTTAACTCCCAAACCGCTGCGCAGAAGTCAACCAAACTTCACCCAATAGTGTATTGTATCACATTCTAGTAGTTACATTTTAAAATTTCGTTCTAGGACATTTGGTTTGAGCGCAATTATTAAACTTAGGTCAAAAAAGCCATTTAAGCCTTTTCACAGTGAGATCTATGCGATATGGCCGAGAAATGTAATTTTGATGTTAACTCCCAAACCGCTGCGCAGAAGTAAACCAAACTTCACCCATGAGTGTATTGTATCACAATCTAGTAGTTACATGTAGAAATTTGGTTCTAGGACATTTGATTTGAGCGCAATCCTCAAACTTAGGTCAAAAAAGTCATTTAAGCCTTTTCACAGTGAGATCTATGCGATATGGCCGAGAAATGTAATTTTGATGTTAACTCCCAAACCGCTGCGCAGAAGTCAACCAAACTTCACCCATTAGTGTATTGTATCACAATCTAGTAGTTACATGTGGAAATTTGGTTCTAGGACATTTGGTTTGAGCGCAATCATTAAACTTAATTAAAAAAGTCATTTAAGCCTTTTCACAGTGAGATCTATGCGATATGGCCGAGAAATGTAATTTTGATGTTAACTACCAAACCGCTGCGCAGAAGTCAACCAAACTTAACCCAATAGTGTATTGTATCACAATCTAGTAGTTACATTTAAAAATGTTGTTCTAGGACATTTTGTTTGAACGCAATCATCAAACTTAATTAAAAAAGTAATTTAAGCCTTTTCACAGTGAGATCTATGCGATATGGCCGAGAAATGTAATTTTGATGTTAACTCCCAAACCGCTGCGCAGAAGTCAACCAAACTTCACCCAATAGTGTATTGTATCACAATCTAGTAGTTACATTTGAAAATTTTGTTTTAGGAAATTTTGTTTGAGCGCAATCATCAAACTTAATTAAAAAAGTCATTTAAGCCTTTTCACAGTGAGATATATGCGATATGGCCGAGAAATGTAATTTTGATGTTCACTCCCAGACCGCTGCGCAGAAGACAACCAAACTTCACCCATTAGTGTATTGTATCACAATCTAGTAGTTACATGTGGAAATTTGGTTATAGGACATTTGATTTGAGCGCAATCCTCAAACTTAGGTCAAAAAAGCCATTTAAGCCTTTTCACAGTGAGATCTATGCGATATGGCCGAGAAATGTAATTTTGATGTTAACTCCCAAACCGCTGCGCAGAAGTCAACCAAACTTCACCCATTAGTGTATTGTATCACAATCTAGTAGTTACATTTGAAAATTTCGTTCTAGGACATTTGGTTTGAGCGCAATCTTTAAACTTAGGTCAAAAAAGCCATTTAAGCCTTTTCACAGTGAGATCTATGCGATATGGCCGAGAAATGTAATTTTGATGTTAACTCCCAAACCGCTGCGCAGAAGTCAACCAAACTTCACCCAATAGTGTATTGTATCACAATCTAGTAGTTACATTTGAAAATTTTGTTCTAGGACATTTTGTTTGAACGCAATCATCAAACTTAATTAAAAAAGTCATTTAAGCCTTTTCACAGTGAGATCTATGCGATATGGCCGAGAAATGTAATTTTGATGTTAACTCCCAAACCGCTGCGCAGAAGTCAACCAAACTTCACCCAATAGTGTATTGTATCACAATCTAGTAGTTACATTTGAAAATTTTGTTCAAGGAAATTTTGTTTGAGCGCAATCATCAAACTTAATTAAAAAAGTCATTTAAGCCTTTTCACAGTGAGATCTATGCGATATGGCCGAGAAATGTAATTTTGATGTTAACTCCCAAACCGCTGCGCAGAAGTCAACCAAACTTCACCCATTAGTGTATTTTATCACAATCTAGTAGTTACATGTGGAAATTTGGTTTTAGGACATTTGATTTGAGCGCAATCCTCAAACTTAGGTCAAAAAAGCCATTTAAGCCTTTTCACAGTGTGATCTATGCGATATGGCCGAGAAATGTAATTTTGATGTTAACTCCCAAACCGCTGCGCAGAAGTCAACCAAACTTCACCCAATAGTGTATTGTATCACAATCTAGTAGTTACATTTGAAAATTTTGTTCTAGGACATTTTGTTTGAACGCAATCATCAAACTTAATTAAAAAAGTCATTTAAGCCTTTTCACAGTGAGATCTATGCGATATGGCCGAGAAATGTAATTTTGATGTTAACTCCCAAACCGCTGCGCAGAAGTCAACCAAACTTCACCCAATAGTGTATTGTATCACAATCTAGTAGTTACATTTGAAAATTTGGTTATAGGACATTTGATTTGAGCGCAATCCTCAAACTTAGGTCAAAAAAGCCATTTAAGCCTTTTCACAGTGAGATCTATGCGATATGGCCGAGAAATGTAATTTTGATGTTAACTCCCAAACCGCTGCGCAGAAGTCAACCAAACTTCACCCAATAGTGTATTGTATCACAATCTAGTAGTTACATTTGAAAATTTTGTTCTAGGACATTTGATTTGAGCGCAATCCTCAAACTTAGGTCAAAAAAGCCATTTAAGCCTTTTCACAGTGAGATCTATGCGATATGGCCGAGAAATGTAATTTTGATGTTAACTCCCAAACCGCTGCGCAGAAGTCAACCAAACTTCACCCATTAGTGTATTGTATCACAATCTAGTAGTTACATTTGAAAATTTCGTTCTAGGACATTTGGTTTGAGCGCAATCTTTAAACTTAGGTCAAAAAAGCCATTTAAGCCTTTTCACAGTGAGATCTATGCGATATGGCCGAGAAATGTAATTTTGATGTTAACTCCCAAACTGCTGCGCAGAAGTCAACCAAACTTCACCCAATAGTGTATTGTATCACAATCTAGTAGTTACATTTGAAAATTTTGTTCTAGGACATTTTGTTTGAACGCAATCATCAAACAATTAAAAAAGTCATTTAAGCCTTTTCACAGTGAGATCTATGCGATATGGCCGAGAAATGTAATTTTGATGTTAACTCCCAAACCGCTGCGCAGAAGTCAACCAAACTTCAACCAATAGTGTATTGTATCACAATCTAGTAGTTACATTTGAAAATTTTGTTCTAGGAAATTTTGTTTGAGCGCAATCATCAAACTTAATTAAAAAAGTCATTTAAGCCTTTTCACAGTGAGATCTATGCGATATGGCCGAGAAATGTAATTTTGATGTTAACTCCCAAACCGCTGCGCAGAAGTCAACCAAACTTCACCCATTAGTGTATTTTATCACAATCTAGTAGTTACATGTGGAAATTTGGTTCTAGGAAATTTGATTTGAGCGCAATCCTCAAACTTAGGTCAAAAAAGCCATTTAAGCCTTTTCACAGTGAGATCTATGCGATATGGCCGAGAAATGTTATTTTGATGTTAACTCCCAAACCGCTGCGCAGAAGTCAACCAAACTTCACCCAATAGTGTATTGTATCATAATCTAGTAGTTACATTTAAAAATTTTGTTCTAGGACATTTTGTTTGGACGCAATCATCAAACTTAATTAAAAAAGTCATTTAAGCCTTTTCACAGTGAGATCTATGCGATATGGCCGAGAAATGTAATTTTGATGTTAACTCCCAAACCGCTGCGCAGAAGTCAACCAAACTTCACCCATTAGTGTATTTTATCACAATCTAGTAGTTACATGTGGAAATTTGGTTCTAGGACATTTGATTTGAGCGCAATCCTCAAACTTAGGTCAAAAAAGCCATTTAAGCCTTTTCACAGTGAGATCTATGCGATATGGCCGAGAAATGTAATTTTGATGTTAACTCCCAAACCGCTGCGCAGAAGTCAACCAAACTTCACCCAATAGTGTATTGTATCACATTCTAGTAGTTACATTTGAAAATTTCGTTCTAGGACTTTTGGTTTGAGCGCAATCCTCAAACTTAGGTCAAAAAAGTCATTTAAGCCTTTTCACAGTGAGATCTATGCGATATGGCCGAGAAATGTAATTTTGATGTTAACTCCCAAACCGCTGCGCAGAAGTCAACCAAACTTCACCCAATAGTGTATTGTATCACAATCTAGTAGTTACATTTGAAAATTTTGTTCTAGGACATTTTGTTTGAGCGCAATCCTCAAACTTAGGTCAAAAAAGCCATTTAAGCCTTTTCACAGTGAGATCTATGCGATATGGCCGAGAAATGTAATTTTGATGTTAACTCTCAAACCGCTGCGCAGAAGTCAACCAAACTTCACCCAATAGTGTATTGTATCACAATCTAGTAGTTACATTTGAAAATTTTGTTCTAGGACATTTTGTTTGAACGCAATCATCAAACTTAATTAAAAAAGTCATTTAAGCCTTTTCACAGTGAGATCTGTGCGATATGGCCGAGAAATGTAATTTTGATGTTAACTCCCAAACCGCTGCGCAGAAGTCAACCAAACTTCACCCAATAGTGTATTGTATCACAATCTAGTAGTTACATTTGAAAATTTTGTTCTAGAAAATTTTGTTTGAGCGCAATCATCAAACTTAATTAAAAAAGTCATTTAAGCCTTTTCACAGTGAGATCTATGCGATATGGCCGAGAAATGTAATTTTGATGTTAACTCCCAAACCGCTGCGCAGAAGTCAACCAAACTTCACCCATTAGTGTATTTTATCACAATCTAGTAGTTACATGTGGAAATTTGGTTCTAGGACATTTGATTTGAGCGCAATCCTCAAACTTAGGTCAAAAAAGCCATTTAAGCCTTTTCACAGTGAGATCTATGCGATATGGCCGAGAAATGTAATTTTGATGTTAACTCCCAAACCGCTGCGCAGAAGTCAACCAAACTTCACCCAATAGTGTATTGTATCACAATCTAGTAGTTACATTTAAAAATTTTGTTCTAGGACATTTTGTTTGAACGCAATCATCAAACCTAATTAAAAAAGTCATTTAAGCCTTTTCACAGTGAGATCTATGCGATATGGCCGAGAAATGTAATTTTGATGTTAACTCCCAAACCGCTGCGCAGAAGTCAACCAAACTTCACCCATTAGTGTATTCTATCACAATCTAGTAGTTACATGTGGAAATTTGGTTATAGGACATTTGATTTGAGCGCAATCCTCAAACTTAGGTCAAAAAAGCCATTTAAGCCTTTTCACAGTGAGATCTATGCGATATGGCCGAGAAATGTAATTTTGATGTTAACTCCCAAACCGCTGCGCAGAAGTCAACCAAACTTCACCCAATAGTGTATTGTATCACAATCTAGTAGTTACATTTGAAAATTTTGTTCTAGGAAATTTTGTTTGAGCGCAATCATCAAACTTAATTAAAAAAGTCATTTAAGCCTTTTCACAGTGAGATCTATGCGATATGGCCGAGAAATGTAATTTTGATGTTAACTCCCAAACCGCTGCGCAGAAGTCAACCAAACTTCACCCATTAGTGTATTTTATCACAATCTAGTAGTTACATGTGGAAATTTGGTTCTAGGACATTTGATTTGAGCGCAATCCTCAAACTTAGGTCAAAAAAGCCATTTAAGCCTTTTCACAGTGAGATCTATGCGATATGGCCGAGAAATGTAATTTTGATGTTAACTCCCAAACCGCTGCGCAGAAGTCAACCAAACTTCACCCAATAGTGTATTGTATCACATTCTAGTAGTTACATTTGAAAATTTCGTTCTAGGACATTTGGTTTGAGCGCAATCCTCAAACTTAGGTCAAAAAAGCCATTTAAGCCTTTTCACAGTGAGATCTATGCGATATGGCCGAGAAATGTAATTTTGATGTTAACTCCCAAACCGCTGCGCAGAAGTCAACCAAACTTCACCCAATAGTGTATTGTATCACAATCTAGTAGTTACATTTGAAAATTTTGTTCTAGGACATTTTGTTTGAACGCAATCATCAAACTTAATTAAAAAAGTCATTTAAGCCTTTTCACAGTGAGATCTATGCGATATGGCCGAGAAATGTAATTTTGATGTTAACTCCCAAACCGCTGCGCAGAAGTCAACCAAACTTCACCCAATAGTGTATTGTATCACAATCTAGTAGTTACATTTGAAAATTTTGTTCTAGGACATTTTGTTTGAGCGCAATCCTCAAACTTAGGTCAAAAAAGCCATTTAAGCCTTTTCACAGTGAGATCTATGCGATATGGCCGAGAAATGTAATTTTGATGTTAACTCCCAAACCGCTGCGCAGAAGTCAACCAAACTTCACCCAATAGTGTATTGTATCACAATCTAGTAGTTACATTTGAAAATTTTGTTCTAGGACATTTTGTTTGAACGCAATCATCAAACTTAATTAAAAAAGTCATTTAAGCCTTTTCACAGTGAGATCTATGCGATATGGCCGAGAAATGTAATTTTGATGTTAACTCCCAAACCGCTGCGCAGAAGTCAACCAAACTTCACCCAATAGTGTATTGTATCACAATCTAGTAGTTACATTTGAAAATTTTGTTCTAGGAAATTTTGTTTGAGCGCAATCATCAAACTTAATTAAAAAAGTCATTTAAGCCTTTTCACAGTGAGATCTATGCGATATGGCCGAGAAATGTAATTTTGATGTTAACTCCCAAACCGCTGCGCAGAAGTCAACCAAACTTCACCCAATAGTGTATTGTATCACAATCTAGTAGTTACATTTGAAAATTTTGTTCTAGGACATTTTGTTTGAACGCAATCATCAAACTTAATTAAAAAAGTCATTTAAGCCTTTTCACAGTGAGATCTATGCGATATGGCCGAGAAATGTAATTTTGATGTTAACTCCCAAACCGCTGCGCAGAAGTCAACCAAACTTCACCCAATAGTGTATTGTATCACAATCTAGTAGTTACATTTGAAAATTTTGTTCTAGGAAATTTTGTTTGAGCGCAATCATCAAACTTAATTAAAAAAGTCATTTAAGCCTTTTCACAGTGAGATCTATGCGATATGGCCGAGAAATGTAATTTTGATGTTAACTCCCAAACCGCTGCGCAGAAGTCAACCAAACTTCACCCATTAGTGTATTGTATCATAATCTAGTAATTACATGTGGAAATTTGGTTCTAGGACATTTGATTTGAGCGCAATCCTCAAACTTAGGTCAAAAAAGCCATTTAAGCCTTTTCACAGTGAGATCTATGCGATATGGCCGAGAAATGTAATTTTGATGTTAACTCCCAAACCGCTGAGCAGAAGTCAACCAAACTTCACCCAATAGTGTATTGTATCACAATCTAGTAGTTACATTTAAAAATTTTGTTCTAGGACATTTTGTTTGAACGCAATCATCAAACTTAATTAAAAAAGTCATTTAAGCCTTTTCACAGTGAGATCTATGCGATATGGCCGAGAAATGTAATTTTGATGTTAACTCCCAAACCGCTGCGCAGAAGTCAACCAAACTTCACCCATTAGTGTATTGTATCACAATCTAGTAGTTACATGTGGAAATTTGGTTATAGGACATTTGATTTGAGCGCAATCCTCAAACTTAGGTCAAAAAAGCCATTTAAGCCTTTTCACAGTGAGATCTATGCGATATGGCCGAGAAATGTAATTTTGATGTTAACTCCCAAACCGCTGCGCAGAAGTCAACCAAACTTCACCCAATAGTGTATTGTATCACAATCTAGTAGTTACATTTGAAAATTTTGTTCTAGGAAATTTTGTTTGAGCGCAATCATCAAACTTAATTAAAAAAGTCATTTAAGCCTTTTCACAGTGAGATCTATGCGATATGGCCGAGAAATGTAATTTTGATGTTAACTCCCAAACCGCTGCGCAGAAGTCAACCAAACTTCACCCATTAGTGTATTTTATCACAATCTAGTAGTTACATGTGGAAATTTGGTTCTAGGACATTTGATTTGAGCGCAATCCTCAAACTTAGGTCAAAAAAGCCATTTAAGCCTTTTCACAGTGAGATCTATGCGATATGGCCGAGAAATGTAATTTTGATGTTAACTCCCAAACCGCTGCGCAGAAGTCAACCAAACTTCACCCAATAGTGTATTGTATCACATTCTAGTAGTTACATTTGAAAATTTCGTTCTAGGACATTTGGTTTGAGCGCAATCCTCAAACTTAGGTCAAAAAAGCCATTTAAGCCTTTTCACAGTGAGATCTATGCGATATGGCCGAGAAATGTAATTTTGATGTTAACTCCCAAACCGCTGCGCAGAAGTCAACCAAACTTCACCCAATAGTGTATTGTATCACAATCTAGTAGTTACATTTGAAAATTTTGTTCTAGGAAATTTTGTTTGAGCGCAATCATCAAACTTAATTAAAAAAGTCATTTAAGCCTTTTCACAGTGAGATCTATGCGATATGGCCGAGAAATGTAATTTTGATGTTAACTCCCAAACCGCTGCGCAGAAGTCAACCAAACTTCACCCATTAGTGTATTTTATCACAATCTAGTAGTTACATGTGGAAATTTGGTTCTAGGACATTTGATTTGAGCGCAATCCTCAAACTTAGGTCAAAAAAGCCATTTAAGCCTTTTCACAGTGAGATCTATGCGATATGGCCGAGAAATGTAATTTTGATGTTAACTCCCAAACCGCTGCGCAGAAGTCAACCAAACTTCACCCAATAGTGTATTGTATCACATTCTAGTAGTTACATTTGAAAATTTCGTTCTAGGACATTTGGTTTGAGCGCAATCCTCAAACTTAGGTCAAAAAAGCCATTTAAGCCTTTTCACAGTGAGATCTATGCGATATGGCCGAGAAATGTAATTTTGATGTTAACTCCCAAACCGCTGCGCAGAAGTCAACCAAACTTCACCCAATAGTGTATTGTATCACAATCTAGTAGTTACATTTGAAAATTTTGTTCTAGGACATTTTGTTTGAACGCAATCATCAAACTTAATTAAAAAAGTCATTTAAGCCTTTTCACAGTGAGATCTATGCGATATGGCCGAGAAATGTAAATTTGATGTTAACTCCCAAACCGCTGCGCAGAAGTCAACCAAACTTCACCCAATAGTGTATTGTATCACAATCTAGTAGTTACATTTGAAAATTTTTTTCTAGGACATTTTGTTTGAACGTAATCATCAAACTTAATTAAAAAAGTCATTTAAGCCTTTTCACAGTGAGATCTATGCGATATGGCCGAGAAATGTAATTTTGATGTTAACTCCCAAACCGCTGCGCAGAAGTCAACCAAACTTCACCCATTAGTGTATTTTATCACAATCTAGTAGTTACATGTGGAAATTTGGTTCTAGGACATTTGATTTGAGCGCAATCCTCAAACTTAGGTCAAAAAAGCCATTTAAGCCTTTTCACAGTGAGATCTATGCGATATGGCCGAGAAATGTAATTTTGATGTTAACTCCCAAACCGCTGCGCAGAAGTCAACCAAACTTCACCCAATAGTGTATTGTATCACATTCTAGTAGTTACATTTGAAAATTTCGTTCTAGGACATTTGGTTTGAGCGCAATCCTCAAACTTAGGTCAAAAAAGCCATTTAAGCCTTTTCACAGTGAGATCTATGCGATATGGCCGAGAAATGTAATTTTGATGTTAACTCCCAAACCGCTGCGCAGAAGTCAACCAAACTTCACCCAATAGTGTATTGTATCACAATCTAGTAGTTACATTTGAAAATTTTGTTCTAGGAAATTTTGTTTGAGCGCAATCATCAAACTTAATTAAAAAAGTCATTTAAGCCTTTTCACAGTGAGATCTATGCGATATGGCCGAGAAATGTAATTTTGATGTTAACTCCCAAACCGCTGCGCAGAAGTCAACCAAACTTCACCCATTAGTGTATTTTATCACAATCTAGTAGTTACATGTGGAAATTTGGTTCTAGGACATTTGATTTGAGCGCAATCCTCAAACTTAGGTCAAAAAAGCCATTTAAGCCTTTTCACAGTGAGATCTATGCGATATGGCCGAGAAATGTAATTTTGATGTTAACTCCCAAACCGCTGCGCAGAAGTCAACCAAACTTCACCCAATAGTGTATTGTATCACATTCTAGTAGTTACATTTGAAAATTTCGTTCTAGGACATTTGGTTTGAGCGCAATCCTCAAACTTAGGTCAAAAAAGCCATTTAAGCCTTTTCACAGTGAGATCTATGCGATATGGCCGAGAAATGTAATTTTGATGTTAACTCCCAAACCGCTGCGCAGAAGTCAACCAAACTTCACCCAATAGTGTATTGTATCACAATCTAGTAGTTACATTTGAAAATTTTGTTCTAGGACATTTTGTTTGAACGCAATCATCAAACTTAATTAAAAAAGTCATTTAAGCCTTTTCACAGTGAGATCTATGCGATATGGCCGAGAAATGTAAATTTGATGTTAACTCCCAAACCGCTGCGCAGAAGTCAACCAAACTTCACCCAATAGTGTATTGTATCACAATCTAGTAGTTACATTTGAAAATTTTGTTCTAGGACATTTTGTTTGAGCGCAATCATCAAACAATTAAAAAAGTCATTTAAGCCTTTTCACAGTGAGATCTATGCGATATGGCCGAGAAATGTAATTTTGATGTTAACTCCCAAACCGCTGCGCAGAAGTCAACCAAACTTCACCCATTAGTGTATTTTATCACAATCTAGTAGTTACATGTGGAAATTTGGTTCTAGGACATTTGATTTGAGCGCAATCCTCAAACTTAGGTCAAAAAAGCCATTTAAGCCTTTTCACAGTGAGATCTATGCGATATGGCCGAGAAATGTAATTTTGATGTTCACTCCCAAACCGCTGCGCAGAAGTCAACCAAACTTCACCCAATAGTGTATTGTATCACAATCTAGTAGTTACATTTGAAAATTTTGTTCTAGGAAATTTTGTTTGAGCGCAATCATCAAACTTAATTAAAAAAGTCATTTAAGCCTTTTCACAGTGAGATCTATGCGATATGGCCGAGAAATGTAATTTTGATGTTAACTCCCAAACCGCTGCGCAGAAGTCAACCAAACTTCACCCATTAGTGTATTTTATCACAATCTAGTAGTTACATGTGGAAATTTGGTTCTAGGACATTTGATTTGAGCGCAATCCTCAAACTTAGGTCAAAAAAGCCATTTAAGCCTTTTCACAGTGAGATCTATGCGATATGGCCGAGAAATGTAATTTTGATGTTAACTCCCAAACCGCTGCGCAGAAGTCAACCAAACTTCACCCAATAGTGTATTGTATCACATTCTAGTAGTTACATTTGAAAATTTCGTTCTAGGACATTTGGTTTGAGCGCAATCCTCAAACTTAGGTCAAAAAAGCCATTTAAGCCTTTTCACAGTGAGATCTATGCGATATGGCCGAGAAATGTAATTTTGATGTTAACTCCCAAACCGCTGCGCAGAAGTCAACCAAACTTCACCCAATAGTGTATTGTATCACATTCTAGTAGTTACATTTGAAAATTTCGTTCTAGGACATTTGGTTTGAGCGCAATCCTCAAACTTAGGTAAAAAAAGCCATTTAAGCCTTTTCACAGTGAGATCTATGCGATATGGCCGAGAAATGTAATTTTGATGTTAACTCTCAAACCGCTGCGCAGAAGTCAACCAAACTTCACCCAATAGTGTATTTTATCACAATCTAGTAGTTACATGTGGAAATTTGGTTCTAGGACATTTGATTTGAGCGCAATCCTCAAACTTAGGTCAAAAAAGCCATTTAAGCCTTTTCACAGTGAGATCTATGCGATATGGCCGAGAAATGTAATTTTGATGTTAACTCCCAAACCGCTGCGCAGAAGTCAACCAAACTTCACCCAATAGTGTATTGTATCACATTCTAGTAGTTACATTTGAAAATTTCGTTCTAGGACATTTGGTTTGAGCGCAATCCTCAAACTTAGGTCAAAAAAGCCATTTAAGCCTTTTCACAGTGAGATCTATGCGATATGGCCGAGAAATGTAATTTTGATGTTAACTCCCAAACCGCTGCGCAGAAGTCAACCAAACTTCACCCAATAGTGTATTGTATCACATTCTAGTAGTTACATTTGAAAATTTCGTTCTAGGACATTTGGTTTGAGCGCAATCCTCAAACTTAGGTAAAAAAAGCCATTTAAGCCTTTTCACAGTGAGATCTATGCGATATGGCCGAGAAATGTAATTTTGATGTTAACTCTCAAACCGCTGCGCAGAAGTCAACCAAACTTCACCCAATAGTGTATTTTATCACAATCTAGTAGTTACATGTGGAAATTTGGTTCTAGGACATTTGATTTGAGCGCAATCCTCAAACTTAGGTCAAAAAAGCCATTTAAGCCTTTTCACAGTGAGATCTATGCGATATGGCCGAGAAATGTAATTTTGATGTTAACTCCCAAACCGCTGCGCAGAAGTCAACCAAACTTCACCCAATAGTGTATTGTATCACATTCTAGTAGTTACATTTGAAAATTTCGTTCTAGGACATTTGGTTTGAGCGCAATCCTCAAACTTAGGTCAAAAAAGCCATTTAAGCCTTTTCACAGTGAGATCTATGCGATATGGCCGAGAAATGTAATTTTGATGTTAACTCCCAAACCGCTGCGCAGAAGTCAACCAAACTTCACCCAATAGTGTATTGTATCACAATCTAGTAGTTACATTTGAAAATTTTGTTCTAGGACATTTTGTTTGAACGCAATCATCAAACTTAATTAAAAAAGTCATTTAAGCCTTTTCACAGTGAGATCTATGCGATATGGCCGAGAAATGTAATTTTGTTGTTAACTCCCAAACCGCTGCGCAGAAGTCAACCAAACTTCACCCATTAGTGTATTGTATCACAATCTAGTAGTTACATGTGGAAATTTGGTTATAGGACATTTGATTTGAGCGCAATCCTCAAACTTAGGTCAAAAAAGCCATTTAAGCCTTTTCACAGTGAGATCTATGCGATATGGCCGAGAAATGTAATTTTGATGTTAACTCCCAAACCGCTGCGCAGAAGTCAACCAAACTTCACCCAATAGTGTATTGTATCACATTCTAGTAGTTACATTTGAAAATTTTGTTCTAGGACATTTGGTTTGAGCGCAATCCTCAAACTTAGGTCAAAAAAGCCATTTAAGCCTTTTCACAGTGAGATCTATGCGATATGGCCGAGAAATGTAATTTTGATGTTAACTCCCAAACCGCTGCGCAGAAGTCAACCAAACTTCACCCAATAGTGTATTGTATCACAATCTAGTAGTTACATTTGAAAATTTTGTTCTAGGAAATTTTGTTTGAGCGCAATCATCAAACTTAATTAAAAAAGTCATTTAAGCCTTTTCACAGTGAGATCTATGCGATATGGCCGAGAAATGTAATTTTGATGTTAACTCCCAAACCGCTGCGCAGAAGTCAACCAAACTTCACCCATTAGTGTATTTTATCACAATCTAGTAGTTACATGTGGAAATTTGGTTCTAGGACATTTGATTTGAGCGCAATCCTCAAACTTAGGTCAAAAAAGCCATTTAAGCCTTTTCACAGTGAGATCTATGCGATATGGCCGAGAAATGTAATTTTGATGTTAACTCCCAAACCGCTGCGCAGAAGTCAACCAAACTTCACCCAATAGTGTATTGTATCACAATCTAGTAGTTACATTTGAAAATTTTGTTCTAGGAAATTTTGTTTGAGCGCAATCATCAAACTTAATTAAAAAAGTCATTTAAGCCTTTTCACAGTGAGATCTATGCGATATGGCCGAGAAATGTAATTTTGATGTTAACTCCCAAACCGCTGCGCAGAAGTCAACCAAACTTCACCCATTAGTGTATTTTATCACAATCTAGTAGTTACATGTGGAAATTTGGTTCTAGGACATTTGATTTGAGCGCAATCCTCAAACTTAGGTCAAAAAAGCCATTTAAGCCTTTTCACAGTGAGATCTATGCGATATGGCCGAGAAATGTAATTTTGATGTTAACTCCCAAACCGCTGCGCAGAAGTCAACCAAACTTCACCGAATAGTGTATTGTATCACAATCTAGTAGTTACATTTAAAAATTTTGTTCTAGGACATTTTGTTTGAACGCAAATATCAAACTTAATTAAAAAAGTCATTTAAGCCTTTTCACAGTGAGATCTATGCGATATGGCCGAGAAATGTAATTTTGATGTTAACTCCCAAACCGCTGCGCAGAAGTCAACCAAACTTCACCCAATAGTGTATTGTATCACAATCTAGTAGTTACATTTGAAAATTTTGTTCTAGGAAATTTTGTTTGAGCGCAATCATCAAACTTAATTAAAAAAGTCATTTAAGCCTTTTCACAGTGAGATCTATGCGATATGGCCGAGAAATGTAATTTTGATGTTAACTCCCAAACCGCTGCGCAGAAGTCAACCAAACTTCACCCATTAGTGTATTTTATCACAATCTAGTAGTTACATGTGGAAATTTGGTTCTAGGACATTTGATTTGAGCGCAATCCTCAAACTTAGGTCAAAAAAGCCATTTAAGCCTTTTCACAGTGAGATCTATGCGATATGGCCGAGAAATGTAATTTTGATGTTCACTCCCAAACCGCTGCGCAGAAGTCAACCAAACTTCACCCAATAGTGTATTGTATCACATTCTAGTAGTTACATTTGAAAATTTCGTTCTAGGACATTTGGTTTGAGCGCAATCCTCAAACTTAGGTCAAAAAAGCCATTTAAGCCTTTTCACAGTGAGATCTATGCGATATGGCCGAGAAATGTAATTTTGATGTTAACTCCCAAACCGCTGCGCAGAAGTCAACCAAACTTCACCCAATAGTGTATTGTATCAAATTCTAGTAGTTACATTTGAAAATTTCGTTCTAGGACATTTGGTTTGAGCGCAATCCTCAAACTTAGGTAAAAAAAGCCATTTAAGCCTTTTCACAGTGAGATCTATGCGATATGGCCGAGAAATGTAATTTTGATGTTAACTCTCAAACCGCTGCGCAGAAGTCAACCAAACTTCACCCAATAGTGTATTTTATCACAATCTAGTAGTTACATGTGGAAATTTGGTTCTAGGACATTTGATTTGAGCGCAATCCTCAAACTTAGGTCAAAAAAGCCATTTAAGCCTTTTCACAGTGAGATCTATGCGATATGGCCGAGAAATGTAATTTTGATGTTAACTCCCAAACCGCTGCGCAGAAGTCAACCAAACTTCACCCAATAGTGTATTGTATCACATTCTAGTAGTTACATTTGAAAATTTCGTTCTAGGACATTTGGTTTGAGCGCAATCCTCAAACTTAGGTCAAAAAAGCCATTTAAGCCTTTTCACAGTGAGATCTATGCGATATGGCCGAGAAATGTAATTTTGATGTTAACTCCCAAACCGCTGCGCAGAAGTCAACCAAACTTCACCCAATAGTGTATTGTATCACAATCTAGTAGTTACATTTGAAAATTTTGTTCTAGGACATTTTGTTTGAACGCAATCATCAAACTTAATTAAAAAAGTCATTTAAGCCTTTTCACAGTGAGATCTATGCGATATGGCCGAGAAATGTAATTTTTATGTTAACTCCCAAACCGCTGCGCAGAAGTCAACCAAACTTCACCCAATAGTGTATTGTATCACAATCTAGTAGTTACATTTGAAAATTTTGTTCTAGGACATTTTGTTTGAGCGCAATCCTCAAACTTAGGTCAAAAAAGTCATTTAAGCCTTTTCACAGTGAGATCTATGCGATATGGCCGAGAAATGTAATTTTGATGTTAACTCCCAAACCGCTGCGCAGAAGTCAACCAAACTTCACCCATTAGTGTATTGTATCACAATCTAGTAGTTACATGTGGACATTTGGTTATAGGACATTTGATTTGAGCGCAATCCTCAAACTTAGGTCAAAAAAGCCATTTAAGCCTTTTCACAGTGAGATCTATGCGATATGGCCGAGAAATGTAATTTTGATGTTAACTCCCAAACCGCTGCGCAGAAGTCAACCAAACTTCACCCAATAGTGTATTGTATCACAATCTAGTAGTTACATTTGAAAATTTTGTTCTAGGAAATTTTGTTTGAGCGCAATCATCAAACTTAATTAAAAAAGTCATTTAAGCCTTTTCACAGTGAGATCTATGCGATATGGCCGAGAAATGTAATTTTGATGTTAACTCCCAAACCGCTGCGCAGAAGTCAACCAAACTTCACCCATTAGTGTATTTTATCACAATCTAGTAGTTACATGTGGAAATTTGGTTCTAGGACATTTGATTTGAGCGCAATCCTCAAACTTAGGTCAAAAAAGCCATTTAAGCCTTTTCACAGTGAGATCTATGCGATATGGCCGAGAAATGTAATTTTGATGTTAACTCCCAAACCGCTGCGCAGAAGTCAACCAAACTTCACCCAATAGTGTATTGTATCACATTCTAGTAGTTACATTTGAAAATTTCGTTCTAGGACATTTGGTTTGAGCGCAATCCTCAAACTTAGGTCAAAAAAGTCATTTAAGCCTTTTCACAGTGAGATCTATGCGATATGGCCGAGAAATGTAATTTTGATGTTAACTCCCAAACCGCTGCGCAGAAGTCAACCAAACTTCACCCAATAGTGTATTGTATCACAATCTAGTAGTTACATTTGAAAATTTTGTTCTAGGACATTTTGTTTGAGCGCAATCCTCAAACTTAGGTCAAAAAAGCCATTTAAGCCTTTTCACAGTGAGATCTATGCGATATGGCCGAGAAATGTAATTTTGATGTTAACTCCCAAACCGCTGCGCAGAAGTCAACCAAACTTCACCCAATAGTGTATTGTATCACAATCTAGTAGTTACATTTGAAAATTTTGTTCTAGGAAATTTTGTTTGAGCGCAATCATCAAACTTAATTAAAAAAGTCATTTAAGCCTTTTCACAGTGAGATCTATGCGATATGGCCGAGAAATGTAATTTTGATGTTAACTCCCAAACCGCTGCGCAGAAGTCAACCAAACTTCACCCATTAGTGTATTTTATCACAATCTAGTAGTTACATGTGGAAATTTGGTTCTAGGACATTTGATTTGAGCGCAATCCTCAAACTTAGGTCAAAAAAGCCATTTAAGCCTTTTCACAGTGAGATCTATGCGATATGGCCGAGAAATGTAATTTTGATGTTAACTCCCAAACCGCTGCGCAGAAGTCAACCAAACTTCACCCAATAGTGTATTGTATCACATTCTAGTAGTTACATTTGAAAATTTCGTTCTAGGACATTTGGTTTGAGCGCAATCCTCAAACTTAGGTCAAAAAAGCCATTTAAGCCTTTTCACAGTGAGATCTATGCGATATGGCCGAGAAATGTAATTTTGATGTTAACTCCCAAACCGCTGCGCAGAAGTCAACCAAACTTCACCCAATAGTGTATTGTATCACAATCTAGTAGTTACATTTGAAAATTTTGTTCTAGGACATTTTGTTTGAACGCAATCATCAAACTTAATTAAAAAAGTCATTTAAGCCTTTTCACAGTGAGATCTATGCGATATGGCCGAGAAATGTAAATTTGATGTTAACTCCCAAACCGCTGCGCAGAAGTCAACCAAACTTCACCCAATAGTGTATTGTATCACAATCTAGTAGTTACATTTGAAAATTTTGTTCTAGGACATTTTGTTTGAGCGCAATCATCAAACAATTAAAAAAGTCATTTAAGCCTTTTCACAGTGAGATCTATGCGATATGGCCGAGAAATGTAATTTTGATGTTAACTCCCAAACCGCTGCGCAGAAGTCAACCAAACTTCACCCATTAGTGTATTTTATCACAATCTAGTAGTTACATGTGGAAATTTGGTTCTAGGACATTTGATTTGAGCGCAATCCTCAAACTTAGGTCAAAAAAGCCATTTAAGCCTTTTCACAGTGAGATCTATGCGATATGGCCGAGAAATGTAATTTTGATGTTCACTCCCAAACCGCTGCGCAGAAGTCAACCAAACTTCACCCAATAGTGTATTGTATCACAATCTAGTAGTTACATTTGAAAATTTTGTTCTAGGAAATTTTGTTTGAGCGCAATCATCAAACTTAATTAAAAAAGTCATTTAAGCCTTTTCACAGTGAGATCTATGCGATATGGCCGAGAAATGTAATTTTGATGTTAACTCCCAAACCGCTGCGCAGAAGTCAACCAAACTTCACCCATTAGTGTATTTTATCACAATCTAGTAGTTACATGTGGAAATTTGGTTCTAGGACATTTGATTTGAGCGCAATCCTCAAACTTAGGTCAAAAAAGCCATTTAAGCCTTTTCACAGTGAGATCTATGCGATATGGCCGAGAAATGTAATTTTGATGTTAACTCCCAAACCGCTGCGCAGAAGTCAACCAAACTTCACCCAATAGTGTATTGTATCACATTCTAGTAGTTACATTTGAAAATTTCGTTCTAGGACATTTGGTTTGAGCGCAATCCTCAAACTTAGGTCAAAAAAGCCATTTAAGCCTTTTCACAGTGAGATCTATGCGATATGGCCGAGAAATGTAATTTTGATGTTAACTCCCAAACCGCTGCGCAGAAGTCAACCAAACTTCACCCAATAGTGTATTGTATCACATTCTAGTAGTTACATTTGAAAATTTCGTTCTAGGACATTTGGTTTGAGCGCAATCCTCAAACTTAGGTAAAAAAAGCCATTTAAGCCTTTTCACAGTGAGATCTATGCGATATGGCCGAGAAATGTAATTTTGATGTTAACTCTCAAACCGCTGCGCAGAAGTCAACCAAACTTCACCCAATAGTGTATTTTATCACAATCTAGTAGTTACATGTGGAAATTTGGTTCTAGGACATTTGATTTGAGCGCAATCCTCAAACTTAGGTCAAAAAAGCCATTTAAGCCTTTTCACAGTGAGATCTATGCGATATGGCCGAGAAATGTAATTTTGATGTTAACTCCCAAACCGCTGCGCAGAAGTCAACCAAACTTCACCCAATAGTGTATTGTATCACATTCTAGTAGTTACATTTGAAAATTTCGTTCTAGGACATTTGGTTTGAGCGCAATCCTCAAACTTAGGTCAAAAAAGCCATTTAAGCCTTTTCACAGTGAGATCTATGCGATATGGCCGAGAAATGTAATTTTGATGTTAACTCCCAAACCGCTGCGCAGAAGTCAACCAAACTTCACCCAATAGTGTATTGTATCACAATCTAGTAGTTACATTTGAAAATTTTGTTCTAGGACATTTTGTTTGAACGCAATCATCAAACTTAATTAAAAAAGTCATTTAAGCCTTTTCACAGTGAGATCTATGCGATATGGCCGAGAAATGTAATTTTGTTGTTAACTCCCAAACCGCTGCGCAGAAGTCAACCAAACTTCACCCATTAGTGTATTGTATCACAATCTAGTAGTTACATGTGGAAATTTGGTTATAGGACATTTGATTTGAGCGCAATCCTCAAACTTAGGTCAAAAAAGCCATTTAAGCCTTTTCACAGTGAGATCTATGCGATATGGCCGAGAAATGTAATTTTGATGTTAACTCCCAAACCGCTGCGCAGAAGTCAACCAAACTTCACCCAATAGTGTATTGTATCACATTCTAGTAGTTACATTTGAAAATTTTGTTCTAGGACATTTGGTTTGAGCGCAATCCTCAAACTTAGGTCAAAAAAGCCATTTAAGCCTTTTCACAGTGAGATCTATGCGATATGGCCGAGAAATGTAATTTTGATGTTAACTCCCAAACCGCTGCGCAGAAGTCAACCAAACTTCACCCAATAGTGTATTGTATCACAATCTAGTAGTTACATTTGAAAATTTTGTTCTAGGAAATTTTGTTTGAGCGCAATCATCAAACTTAATTAAAAAAGTCATTTAAGCCTTTTCACAGTGAGATCTATGCGATATGGCCGAGAAATGTAATTTTGATGTTAACTCCCAAACCGCTGCGCAGAAGTCAACCAAACTTCACCCATTAGTGTATTTTATCACAATCTAGTAGTTACATGTGGAAATTTGGTTCTAGGACATTTGATTTGAGCGCAATCCTCAAACTTAGGTCAAAAAAGCCATTTAAGCCTTTTCACAGTGAGATCTATGCGATATGGCCGAGAAATGTAATTTTGATGTTAACTCCCAAACCGCTGCGCAGAAGTCAACCAAACTTCACCCAATAGTGTATTGTATCACAATCTAGTAGTTACATTTGAAAATTTTGTTCTAGGAAATTTTGTTTGAGCGCAATCATCAAACTTAATTAAAAAAGTCATTTAAGCCTTTTCACAGTGAGATCTATGCGATATGGCCGAGAAATGTAATTTTGATGTTAACTCCCAAACCGCTGCGCAGAAGTCAACCAAACTTCACCCATTAGTGTATTTTATCACAATCTAGTAGTTACATGTGGAAATTTGGTTCTAGGACATTTGATTTGAGCGCAATCCTCAAACTTAGGTCAAAAAAGCCATTTAAGCCTTTTCACAGTGAGATCTATGCGATATGGCCGAGAAATGTAATTTTGATGTTAACTCCCAAACCGCTGCGCAGAAGTCAACCAAACTTCACCCAATAGTGTATTGTATCACAATCTAGTAGTTACATTTAAAAATTTTGTTCTAGGACATTTTGTTTGAACGCAAATATCAAACTTAATTAAAAAAGTCATTTAAGCCTTTTCACAGTGAGATCTATGCGATATGGCCGAGAAATGTAATTTTGATGTTAACTCCCAAACCGCTGCGCAGAAGTCAACCAAACTTCACCCAATAGTGTATTGTATCACAATCTAGTAGTTACATTTGAAAATTTTGTTCTAGGAAATTTTGTTTGAGCGCAATCATCAAACTTAATTAAAAAAGTCATTTAAGCCTTTTCACAGTGAGATCTATGCGATATGGCCGAGAAATGTAATTTTGATGTTAACTCCCAAACCGCTGCGCAGAAGTCAACCAAACTTCACCCATTAGTGTATTTTATCACAATCTAGTAGTTACATGTGGAAATTTGGTTCTAGGACATTTGATTTGAGCGCAATCCTCAAACTTAGGTCAAAAAAGCCATTTAAGCCTTTTCACAGTGAGATCTATGCGATATGGCCGAGAAATGTAATTTTGATGTTCACTCCCAAACCGCTGCGCAGAAGTCAACCAAACTTCACCCAATAGTGTATTGTATCACATTCTAGTAGTTACATTTGAAAATTTCGTTCTAGGACATTTGGTTTGAGCGCAATCCTCAAACTTAGGTCAAAAAAGCCATTTAAGCCTTTTCACAGTGAGATCTATGCGATATGGCCGAGAAATGTAATTTTGATGTTAACTCCCAAACCGCTGCGCAGAAGTCAACCAAACTTCACCCAATAGTGTATTGTATCAAATTCTAGTAGTTACATTTGAAAATTTCGTTCTAGGACATTTGGTTTGAGCGCAATCCTCAAACTTAGGTAAAAAAAGCCATTTAAGCCTTTTCACAGTGAGATCTATGCGATATGGCCGAGAAATGTAATTTTGATGTTAACTCTCAAACCGCTGCGCAGAAGTCAACCAAACTTCACCCAATAGTGTATTTTATCACAATCTAGTAGTTACATGTGGAAATTTGGTTCTAGGACATTTGATTTGAGCGCAATCCTCAAACTTAGGTCAAAAAAGCCATTTAAGCCTTTTCACAGTGAGATCTATGCGATATGGCCGAGAAATGTAATTTTGATGTTAACTCCCAAACCGCTGCGCAGAAGTCAACCAAACTTCACCCAATAGTGTATTGTATCACATTCTAGTAGTTACATTTGAAAATTTCGTTCTAGGACATTTGGTTTGAGCGCAATCCTCAAACTTAGGTCAAAAAAGCCATTTAAGCCTTTTCACAGTGAGATCTATGCGATATGGCCGAGAAATGTAATTTTGATGTTAACTCCCAAACCGCTGCGCAGAAGTCAACCAAACTTCACCCAATAGTGTATTGTATCACAATCTAGTAGTTACATTTGAAAATTTTGTTCTAGGACATTTTGTTTGAACGCAATCATCAAACTTAATTAAAAAAGTCATTTAAGCCTTTTCACAGTGAGATCTATGCGATATGGCCGAGAAATGTAATTTTTATGTTAACTCCCAAACCGCTGCGCAGAAGTCAACCAAACTTCACCCAATAGTGTATTGTATCACAATCTAGTAGTTACATTTGAAAATTTTGTTCTAGGACATTTTGTTTGAGCGCAATCCTCAAACTTAGGTCAAAAAAGTCATTTAAGCCTTTTCACAGTGAGATCTATGCGATATGGCCGAGAAATGTAATTTTGATGTTAACTCCCAAACCGCTGCGCAGAAGTCAACCAAACTTCACCCATTAGTGTATTGTATCACAATCTAGTAGTTACATGTGGACATTTGGTTATAGGACATTTGATTTGAGCGCAATCCTCAAACTTAGGTCAAAAAAGCCATTTAAGCCTTTTCACAGTGAGATCTATGCGATATGGCCGAGAAATGTAATTTTGATGTTAACTCCCAAACCGCTGCGCAGAAGTCAACCAAACTTCACCCAATAGTGTATTGTATCACAATCTAGTAGTTACATTTGAAAATTTTGTTCTAGGAAATTTTGTTTGAGCGCAATCATCAAACTTAATTAAAAAAGTCATTTAAGCCTTTTCACAGTGAGATCTATGCGATATGGCCGAGAAATGTAATTTTGATGTTAACTCCCAAACCGCTGCGCAGAAGTCAACCAAACTTCACCCATTAGTGTATTTTATCACAATCTAGTAGTTACATGTGGAAATTTGGTTCTAGGACATTTGATTTGAGCGCAATCCTCAAACTTAGGTCAAAAAAGCCATTTAAGCCTTTTCACAGTGAGATCTATGCGATATGGCCGAGAAATGTAATTTTGATGTTAACTCCCAAACCGCTGCGCAGAAGTCAACCAAACTTCACCCAATAGTGTATTGTATCACATTCTAGTAGTTACATTTGAAAATTTCGTTCTAGGACATTTGGTTTGAGCGCAATCCTCAAACTTAGGTCAAAAAAGTCATTTAAGCCTTTTCACAGTGAGATCTATGCGATATGGCCGAGAAATGTAATTTTGATGTTAACTCCCAAACCGCTGCGCAGAAGTCAACCAAACTTCACCCAATAGTGTATTGTATCACAATCTAGTAGTTACATTTGAAAATTTTGTTCTAGGACATTTTGTTTGAGCGCAATCCTCAAACTTAGGTCAAAAAAGCCATTTAAGCCTTTTCACAGTGAGATCTATGCGATATGGCCGAGAAATGTAATTTTGATGTTAACTCTCAAACCGCTGCGCAGAAGTCAACCAAACTTCACCCAATAGTGTATTGTATCACAATCTAGTAGTTACATTTGAAAATTTTGTTCTAGGACATTTTGTTTGAACGCAATCATCAAACTTAATTAAAAAAGTCATTTAAGCCTTTTCACAGTGAGATCTATGCGATATGGCCGAGAAATGTAATTTTGATGTTAACTCCCAAACCGCTGCGCAGAAGTCAACCAAACTTCACCCAATAGTGTATTGTATCACAATCTAGTAGTTACATTTGAAAATTTTGTTCTAGAAAATTTTGTTTGAGCGCAATCATCAAACTTAATTAAAAAAGTCATTTAAGCCTTTTCACAGTGAGATCTATGCGATATGGCCGAGAAATGTAATTTTGATGTTAACTCCCAAACCGCTGCGCAGAAGTCAACCAAACTTCACCCATTAGTGTATTTTATCACAATCTAGTAGTTACATGTGGAAATTTGGTTCTAGGACATTTGATTTGAGCGCAATCCTCAAACTTAGGTCAAAAAAGCCATTTAAGCCTTTTCACAGTGAGATCTATGCGATATGGCCGAGAAATGTAATTTTGATGTTAACTCCCAAACCGCTGCGCAGAAGTCAACCAAACTTCACCCAATAGTGTATTGTATCACAATCTAGTAGTTACATTTAAAAATTTTGTTCTAGGACATTTTGTTTGAACGCAATCATCAAACCTAATTAAAAAAGTCATTTAAGCCTTTTCACAGTGAGATCTATGCGATATGGCCGAGAAATGTAATTTTGATGTTAACTCCCAAACCGCTGCGCAGAAGTCAACCAAACTTCACCCATTAGTGTATTGTATCACAATCTAGTAGTTACATGTGGAAATTTGGTTATAGGACATTTGATTTGAGCGCAATCCTCAAACTTAGGTCAAAAAGCCATTTAAGCCTTTTCACAGTGAGATCTATGCGATATGGCCGAGAAATGTAATTTTGATGTTAACTCCCAAACCGCTGCGCAGAAGTCAACCAAACTTCACCCAATAGTGTATTGTATCACAATCTAGTAGTTACATTTGAAAATTTTGTTCTAGGAAATTTTGTTTGAGCGCAATCATCAAACTTAATTAAAAAAGTCATTTAAGCCTTTTCACAGTGAGATCTATGCGATATGGCCGAGAAATGTAATTTTGATGTTAACTCCCAAACCGCTGCGCAGAAGTCAACCAAACTTCACCCATTAGTGTATTTTATCACAATCTAGTAGTTACATGTGGAAATTTGGTTCTAGGACATTTGATTTGAGCGCAATCCTCAAACTTAGGTCAAAAAAGCCATTTAAGCCTTTTCACAGTGAGATCTATGCGATATGGCCGAGAAATGTAATTTTGATGTTAACTCCCAAACCGCTGCGCAGAAGTCAACCAAACTTCACCCAATAGTGTATTGTATCATATTCTAGTAGTTACATTTGAAAATTTCGTTCTAGGACATTTGGTTTGAGCGCAATCCTCAAACTTAGGTCAAAAAAAGCCATTTAAGCCTTTTCACAGTGAGATCTATGCGATATGGCCGAGAAATGTAATTTTGATGTTAACTCCCAAACCGCTGCGCAGAAGTCAACCAAACTTCACCCAATAGTGTATTGTATCACAATCTAGTAGTTACATTTGAAAATTTTGTTCTAGGACATTTTGTTTGAACGCAATCATCAAACTTAATTAAAAAAGTCATTTAAGCCTTTTCACAGTGAGATCTATGCGATATGGCCGAGAAATGTAATTTTGATGTTAACTCCCAAACCGCTGCGCAGAAGTCAACCAAACTTCACCCAATAGTGTATTGTATCACAATCTAGTAGTTACATTTGAAAATTTTGTTCTAGGAAATTTTGTTTGAGCGCAATCATCAAACTTAATTAAAAAAGTCATTTAAGCCTTTTCACAGTGAGATCTATGCGATATGGCCGAGAAATGTAATTTTGATGTTAACTCCCAAACCGCTGCGCAGAAGTCAACCAAACTTCACCCATTAGTGTATTTTATCACAATCTAGTAGTTACATGTGGAAATTTGGTTCTAGGACATTTGATTTGAGCGCAATCCTCAAACTTAGGTCAAAAAAGCCATTTAAGCCTTTTCACAGTGAGATCTATGCGATATGGCCGAGAAATGTAATTTTGATGTTCACTCCCAAACCGCTGCGCAGAAGTCAACCAAACTTCACCCAATAGTGTATTGTATCACAATCTAGTAGTTACATTTGAAAATTTTGTTCTAGGAAATTTTGTTTGAGCGCAATCATCAAACTTAATTAAAAAAGTCATTTAAGCCTTTTCACAGTGAGATCTATGCGATATGGCCGAGAAATGTAATTTTGATGTTAACTCCCAAACCGCTGCGCAGAAGTCAACCAAACTTCACCCATTAGTGTATTTTATCACAATCTAGTAGTTACATGTGGAAATTTGGTTCTAGGACATTTGATTTGAGCGCAATCCTCAAACTTAGGTCAAAAAAGCCATTTAAGCCTTTTCACAGTGAGATCTATGCGATATGGCCGAGAAATGTAATTTTGATGTTAACTCCCAAACCGCTGCGCAGAAGTCAACCAAACTTCACCCAATAGTGTATTGTATCACATTCTAGTAGTTACATTTGAAAATTTCGTTCTAGGACATTTGGTTTGAGCGCAATCCTCAAACTTAGGTCAAAAAAGCCATTTAAGCCTTTTCACAGTGAGATCTATGCGATATGGCCGAGAAATGTAATTTTGATGTTAACTCCCAAACCGCTGCGCAGAAGTCAACCAAACTTCACCCAATAGTGTATTGTATCACATTCTAGTAGTTACATTTGAAAATTTCGTTCTAGGACATTTGGTTTGAGCGCAATCCTCAAACTTAGGTAAAAAAAGCCATTTAAGCCTTTTCACAGTGAGATCTATGCGATATGGCCGAGAAATGTAATTTTGATGTTAACTCTCAAACCGCTGCGCAGAAGTCAACCAAACTTCACCCAATAGTGTATTTTATCACAATCTAGTAGTTACATGTGGAAATTTGGTTCTAGGACATTTGATTTGAGCGCAATCCTCAAACTTAGGTCAAAAAAGCCATTTAAGCCTTTTCACAGTGAGATCTATGCGATATGGCCGAGAAATGTAATTTTGATGTTAACTCCCAAACCGCTGCGCAGAAGTCAACCAAACTTCACCCAATAGTGTATTGTATCACATTCTAGTAGTTACATTTGAAAATTTCGTTCTAGGACATTTGGTTTGAGCGCAATCCTCAAACTTAGGTCAAAAAAGCCATTTAAGCCTTTTCACAGTGAGATCTATGCGATATGGCCGAGAAATGTAATTTTGATGTTAACTCCCAAACCGCTGCGCAGAAGTCAACCAAACTTCACCCAATAGTGTATTGTATCACAATCTAGTAGTTACATTTGAAAATTTTGTTCTAGGACATTTTGTTTGAACGCAATCATCAAACTTAATTAAAAAAGTCATTTAAGCCTTTTCACAGTGAGATCTATGCGATATGGCCGAGAAATGTAATTTTGTTGTTAACTCCCAAACCGCTGCGCAGAAGTCAACCAAACTTCACCCATTAGTGTATTGTATCACAATCTAGTAGTTACATGTGGAAATTTGGTTATAGGACATTTGATTTGAGCGCAATCCTCAAACTTAGGTCAAAAAAGCCATTTAAGCCTTTTCACAGTGAGATCTATGCGATATGGCCGAGAAATGTAATTTTGATGTTAACTCCCAAACCGCTGCGCAGAAGTCAACCAAACTTCACCCAATAGTGTATTGTATCACATTCTAGTAGTTACATTTGAAAATTTTGTTCTAGGACATTTGGTTTGAGCGCAATCCTCAAACTTAGGTCAAAAAAGCCATTTAAGCCTTTTCACAGTGAGATCTATGCGATATGGCCGAGAAATGTAATTTTGATGTTAACTCCCAAACCGCTGCGCAGAAGTCAACCAAACTTCACCCAATAGTGTATTGTATCACAATCTAGTAGTTACATTTGAAAATTTTGTTCTAGGAAATTTTGTTTGAGCGCAATCATCAAACTTAATTAAAAAAGTCATTTAAGCCTTTTCACAGTGAGATCTATGCGATATGGCCGAGAAATGTAATTTTGATGTTAACTCCCAAACCGCTGCGCAGAAGTCAACCAAACTTCACCCATTAGTGTATTTTATCACAATCTAGTAGTTACATGTGGAAATTTGGTTCTAGGACATTTGATTTGAGCGCAATCCTCAAACTTAGGTCAAAAAAGCCATTTAAGCCTTTTCACAGTGAGATCTATGCGATATGGCCGAGAAATGTAATTTTGATGTTAACTCCCAAACCGCTGCGCAGAAGTCAACCAAACTTCACCCAATAGTGTATTGTATCACAATCTAGTAGTTACATTTGAAAATTTTGTTCTAGGAAATTTTGTTTGAGCGCAATCATCAAACTTAATTAAAAAAGTCATTTAAGCCTTTTCACAGTGAGATCTATGCGATATGGCCGAGAAATGTAATTTTGATGTTAACTCCCAAACCGCTGCGCAGAAGTCAACCAAACTTCACCCATTAGTGTATTTTATCACAATCTAGTAGTTACATGTGGAAATTTGGTTCTAGGACATTTGATTTGAGCGCAATCCTCAAACTTAGGTCAAAAAAGCCATTTAAGCCTTTTCACAGTGAGATCTATGCGATATGGCCGAGAAATGTAATTTTGATGTTAACTCCCAAACCGCTGCGCAGAAGTCAACCAAACTTCACCGAATAGTGTATTGTATCACAATCTAGTAGTTACATTTAAAAATTTTGTTCTAGGACATTTTGTTTGAACGCAAATATCAAACTTAATTAAAAAAGTCATTTAAGCCTTTTCACAGTGAGATCTATGCGATATGGCCGAGAAATGTAATTTTGATGTTAACTCCCAAACCGCTGCGCAGAAGTCAACCAAACTTCACCCAATAGTGTATTGTATCACAATCTAGTAGTTACATTTGAAAATTTTGTTCTAGGAAATTTTGTTTGAGCGCAATCATCAAACTTAATTAAAAAAGTCATTTAAGCCTTTTCACAGTGAGATCTATGCGATATGGCCGAGAAATGTAATTTTGATGTTAACTCCCAAACCGCTGCGCAGAAGTCAACCAAACTTCACCCATTAGTGTATTTTATCACAATCTAGTAGTTACATGTGGAAATTTGGTTCTAGGACATTTGATTTGAGCGCAATCCTCAAACTTAGGTCAAAAAAGCCATTTAAGCCTTTTCACAGTGAGATCTATGCGATATGGCCGAGAAATGTAATTTTGATGTTCACTCCCAAACCGCTGCGCAGAAGTCAACCAAACTTCACCCAATAGTGTATTGTATCACAATCTAGTAGTTACATTTGAAAATTTTGTTCTAGGAAATTTTGTTTGAGCGCAATCATCAAACTTAATTAAAAAAGTCATTTAAGCCTTTTCACAGTGAGATCTATGCGATATGGCCGAGAAATGTAATTTTGATGTTAACTCCCAAACCGCTGCGCAGAAGTCAACCAAACTTCACCCATTAGTGTATTTTATCACAATCTAGTAGTTACATGTGGAAATTTGGTTCTAGGACATTTGATTTGAGCGCAATCCTCAAACTTAGGTCAAAAAAGCCATTTAAGCCTTTTCACAGTGAGATCTATGCGATATGGCCGAGAAATGTAATTTTGATGTTAACTCCCAAACCGCTGCGCAGAAGTCAACCAAACTTCACCCAATAGTGTATTGTATCACATTCTAGTAGTTACATTTGAAAATTTCGTTCTAGGACATTTGGTTTGAGCGCAATCCTCAAACTTAGGTCAAAAAAGCCATTTAAGCCTTTTCACAGTGAGATCTATGCGATATGGCCGAGAAATGTAATTTTGATGTTAACTCCCAAACCGCTGCGCAGAAGTCAACCAAACTTCACCCAATAGTGTATTGTATCACATTCTAGTAGTTACATTTGAAAATTTCGTTCTAGGACATTTGGTTTGAGCGCAATCCTCAAACTTAGGTAAAAAAAGCCATTTAAGCCTTTTCACAGTGAGATCTATGCGATATGGCCGAGAAATGTAATTTTGATGTTAACTCCCAAACCGCTGCGCAGAAGTCAACCAAACTTCACCCATTAGTGTATTTTATCACAATCTAGTAGTTACATGTGGAAATTTGGTTCTAGGACATTTGATTTGAGCGCAATCCTCAAACTTAGGTCAAAAAAGCCATTTAAGCCTTTTCACAGTGAGATCTATGCGATATGGCCGAGAAATGTAATTTTGATGTTCACTCCCAAACCGCTGCGCAGAAGTCAACCAAACTTCACCCAATAGTGTATTGTATCACAATCTAGTAGTTACATTTGAAAATTTTGTTCTAGGAAATTTTGTTTGAGCGCAATCATCAAACTTAATTAAAAAAGTCATTTAAGCCTTTTCACAGTGAGATCTATGCGATATGGCCGAGAAATGTAATTTTGATGTTAACTCCCAAACCGCTGCGCAGAAGTCAACCAAACTTCACCCATTAGTGTATTTTATCACAATCTAGTAGTTACATGTGGAAATTTGGTTCTAGGACATTTGATTTGAGCGCAATCCTCAAACTTAGGTCAAAAAAGCCATTTAAGCCTTTTCACAGTGAGATCTATGCGATATGGCCGAGAAATGTAATTTTGATGTTAACTCCCAAACCGCTGCGCAGAAGTCAACCAAACTTCACCCAATAGTGTATTGTATCACATTCTAGTAGTTACATTTGAAAATTTCGTTCTAGGACATTTGGTTTGAGCGCAATCCTCAAACTTAGGTCAAAAAAGCCATTTAAGCCTTTTCACAGTGAGATCTATGCGATATGGCCGAGAAATGTAATTTTGATGTTAACTCCCAAACCGCTGCGCAGAAGTCAACCAAACTTCACCCAATAGTGTATTGTATCACATTCTAGTAGTTACATTTGAAAATTTCGTTCTAGGACATTTGGTTTGAGCGCAATCCTCAAACTTAGGTAAAAAAAGCCATTTAAGCCTTTTCACAGTGAGATCTATGCGATATGGCCGAGAAATGTAATTTTGATGTTAACTCTCAAACCGCTGCGCAGAAGTCAACCAAACTTCACCCAATAGTGTATTTTATCACAATCTAGTAGTTACATGTGGAAATTTGGTTCTAGGACATTTGATTTGAGCGCAATCCTCAAACTTAGGTCAAAAAAGCCATTTAAGCCTTTTCACAGTGAGATCTATGCGATATGGCCGAGAAATGTAATTTTGATGTTAACTCCCAAACCGCTGCGCAGAAGTCAACCAAACTTCACCCAATAGTGTATTGTATCACATTCTAGTAGTTACATTTGAAAATTTCGTTCTAGGACATTTGGTTTGAGCGCAATCCTCAAACTTAGGTCAAAAAAGCCATTTAAGCCTTTTCACAGTGAGATCTATGCGATATGGCCGAGAAATGTAATTTTGATGTTAACTCCCAAACCGCTGCGCAGAAGTCAACCAAACTTCACCCAATAGTGTATTGTATCACAATCTAGTAGTTACATTTGAAAATTTTGTTCTAGGACATTTTGTTTGAACGCAATCATCAAACTTAATTAAAAAAGTCATTTAAGCCTTTTCACAGTGAGATCTATGCGATATGGCCGAGAAATGTAATTTTGATGTTAACTCCCAAACCGCTGCGCAGAAGTCAACCAAACTTCACCCAATAGTGTATTGTATCACATTCTAGTAGTTACATTTGAAAATTTCGTTCTAGGACATTTGGTTTGAGCGCAATCCTCAAACTTAGGTCAAAAAAGCCATTTAAGCCTTTTCACAGTGAGATCTATGCGATATGGCCGAGAAATGTAATTTTGATGTTAACTCCCAAACCGCTGCGCAGAAGTCAACCAAACTTCACCCAATAGTGTATTGTATCACATTCTAGTAGTTACATTTGAAAATTTCGTTCTAGGACATTTGGTTTGAGCGCAATCCTCAAACTTAGGTAAAAAAAGCCATTTAAGCCTTTTCACAGTGAGATCTATGCGATATGGCCGAGAAATGTAATTTTGATGTTAACTCTCAAACCGCTGCGCAGAAGTCAACCAAACTTCACCCAATAGTGTATTTTATCACAATCTAGTAGTTACATGTGGAAATTTGGTTCTAGGACATTTGATTTGAGCGCAATCCTCAAACTTAGGTAAAAAAAGCCATTTAAGCCTTTTCACAGTGAGATCTATGCGATATGGCCGAGAAATGTAATTTTGATGTTAACTCTCAAACCGCTGCGCAGAAGTCAACCAAACTTCACCCAATAGTGTATTTTATCACAATCTAGTAGTTACATGTGGAAATTTGGTTCTAGGACATTTGATTTGAGCGCAATCCTCAAACTTAGGTCAAAAAAGCCATTTAAGCCTTTTCACAGTGAGATCTATGCGATATGGCCGAGAAATGTAATTTTGATGTTAACTCCCAAACCGCTGCGCAGAAGTCAACCAAACTTCACCCAATAGTGTATTGTATCACATTCTAGTAGTTACATTTGAAAATTTCGTTCTAGGACATTTGGTTTGAGCGCAATCCTCAAACTTAGGTCAAAAAAGCCATTTAAGCCTTTTCACAGTGAGATCTATGCGATATGGCCGAGAAATGTAATTTTGATGTTAACTCCCAAACCGCTGCGCAGAAGTCAACCAAACTTCACCCAATAGTGTATTGTATCACAATCTAGTAGTTACATTTGAAAATTTTGTTCTAGGACATTTTGTTTGAACGCAATCATCAAACTTAATTAAAAAAGTCATTTAAGCCTTTTCACAGTGAGATCTATGCGATATGGCCGAGAAATGTAATTTTGATGTTAACTCCCAAACCGCTGCGCAGAAGTCAACCAAACTTCACCCAATAGTGTATTGTATCACATTCTAGTAGTTACATTTGAAAATTTCGTTCTAGGACATTTGGTTTGAGCGCAATCCTCAAACTTAGGTCAAAAAAGCCATTTAAGCCTTTTCACAGTGAGATCTATGCGATATGGCCGAGAAATGTAATTTTGATGTTAACTCCCAAACCGCTGCGCAGAAGTCAACCAAACTTCACCCAATAGTGTATTGTATCACATTCTAGTAGTTACATTTGAAAATTTCGTTCTAGGACATTTGGTTTGAGCGCAATCCTCAAACTTAGGTAAAAAAAGCCATTTAAGCCTTTTCACAGTGAGATCTATGCGATATGGCCGAGAAATGTAATTTTGATGTTAACTCTCAAACCGCTGCGCAGAAGTCAACCAAACTTCACCCAATAGTGTATTTTATCACAATCTAGTAGTTACATGTGGAAATTTGGTTCTAGGACATTTGATTTGAGCGCAATCCTCAAACTTAGGTCAAAAAAGCCATTTAAGCCTTTTCACAGTGAGATCTATGCGATATGGCCGAGAAATGTAATTTTGATGTTAACTCCCAAACCGCTGCGCAGAAGTCAACCAAACTTCACCCAATAGTGTATTGTATCACATTCTAGTAGTTACATTTGAAAATTTCGTTCTAGGACATTTGGTTTGAGCGCAATCCTCAAACTTAGGTCAAAAAAGCCATTTAAGCCTTTTCACAGTGAGATCTATGCGATATGGCCGAGAAATGTAATTTTGATGTTAACTCCCAAACCGCTGCGCAGAAGTCAACCAAACTTCACCCAATAGTGTATTGTATCACAATCTAGTAGTTACATTTGAAAATTTTGTTCTAGGACATTTTGTTTGAACGCAATCATCAAACTTAATTAAAAAAGTCATTTAAGCCTTTTCACAGTGAGATCTATGCGATATGGCCGAGAAATGTAATTTTGATGTTAACTCCCAAACCGCTGCGCAGAAGTCAACCAAACTTCACCCAATAGTGTATTGTATCACAATCTAGTAGTTACATTTGAAAATTTTGTTCTAGGACATTTTGTTTGAGCGCAATCCTCAAACTTAGGTCAAAAAAGTCATTTAAGCCTTTTCACAGTGAGATCTATGCGATATGGCCGAGAAATGTAATTTTGATGTTAACTCCCAAACCGCTGCGCAGAAGTCAACCAAACTTCACCCATTAGTGTATTGTATCACAATCTAGTAGTTACATGTGGACATTTGGTTATAGGACATTTGATTTGAGCGCAATCCTCAAACTTAGGTCAAAAAAGCCATTTAAGCCTTTTCACAGTGAGATCTATGCGATATGGCCGAGAAATGTAATTTTGATGTTAACTCCCAAACCGCTGCGCAGAAGTCAACCAAACTTCACCCAATAGTGTATTGTATCACAATCTAGTAGTTACATTTGAAAATTTTGTTCTAGGAAATTTTGTTTGAGCGCAATCATCAAACTTAATTAAAAAAGTCATTTAAGCCTTTTCACAGTGAGATCTATGCGATATGGCCGAGAAATGTAATTTTGATGTTAACTCCCAAACCGCTGCGCAGAAGTCAACCAAACTTCACCCATTAGTGTATTTTATCACAATCTAGTAGTTACATGTGGAAATTTGGTTCTAGGACATTTGATTTGAGCGCAATCCTCAAACTTAGGTCAAAAAAGCCATTTAAGCCTTTTCACAGTGAGATCTATGCGATATGGCCGAGAAATGTAATTTTGATGTTAACTCCCAAACCGCTGCGCAGAAGTCAACCAAACTTCACCCAATAGTGTATTGTATCACATTCTAGTAGTTACATTTGAAAATTTCGTTCTAGGACATTTGGTTTGAGCGCAATCCTCAAACTTAGGTCAAAAAAGTCATTTAAGCCTTTTCACAGTGAGATCTATGCGATATGGCCGAGAAATGTAATTTTGATGTTAACTCCCAAACCGCTGCGCAGAAGTCAACCAAACTTCACCCAATAGTGTATTGTATCACAATCTAGTAGTTACATTTGAAAATTTTGTTCTAGGACATTTTGTTTGAGCGCAATCCTCAAACTTAGGTCAAAAAAGCCATTTAAGCCTTTTCACAGTGAGATCTATGCGATATGGCCGAGAAATGTAATTTTGATGTTAACTCTCAAACCGCTGCGCAGAAGTCAACCAAACTTCACCCAATAGTGTATTGTATCACAATCTAGTAGTTACATTTGAAAATTTTGTTCTAGGACATTTTGTTTGAACGCAATCATCAAACTTAATTAAAAAAGTCATTTAAGCCTTTTCACAGTGAGATCTATGCGATATGGCCGAGAAATGTAATTTTGATGTTAACTCCCAAACCGCTGCGCAGAAGTCAACCAAACTTCACCCAATAGTGTATTGTATCACAATCTAGTAGTTACATTTGAAAATTTTGTTCTAGAAAATTTTGTTTGAGCGCAATCATCAAACTTAATTAAAAAAGTCATTTAAGCCTTTTCACAGTGAGATCTATGCGATATGGCCGAGAAATGTAATTTTGATGTTAACTCCCAAACCGCTGCGCAGAAGTCAACCAAACTTCACCCATTAGTGTATTTTATCACAATCTAGTAGTTACATGTGGAAATTTGGTTCTAGGACATTTGATTTGAGCGCAATCCTCAAACTTAGGTCAAAAAAGCCATTTAAGCCTTTTCACAGTGAGATCTATGCGATATGGCCGAGAAATGTAATTTTGATGTTAACTCCCAAACCGCTGCGCAGAAGTCAACCAAACTTCACCCAATAGTGTATTGTATCACAATCTAGTAGTTACATTTAAAAATTTTGTTCTAGGACATTTTGTTTGAACGCAATCATCAAACCTAATTAAAAAAGTCATTTAAGCCTTTTCACAGTGAGATCTATGCGATATGGCCGAGAAATGTAATTTTGATGTTAACTCCCAAACCGCTGCGCAGAAGTCAACCAAACTTCACCCATTAGTGTATTGTATCACAATCTAGTAGTTACATGTGGAAATTTGGTTATAGGACATTTGATTTGAGCGCAATCCTCAAACTTAGGTCAAAAAGCCATTTAAGCCTTTTCACAGTGAGATCTATGCGATATGGCCGAGAAATGTAATTTTGATGTTAACTCCCAAACCGCTGCGCAGAAGTCAACCAAACTTCACCCAATAGTGTATTGTATCACAATCTAGTAGTTACATTTGAAAATTTTGTTCTAGGAAATTTTGTTTGAGCGCAATCATCAAACTTAATTAAAAAAGTCATTTAAGCCTTTTCACAGTGAGATCTATGCGATATGGCCGAGAAATGTAATTTTGACGTTAACTCCCAAACCGCTGCGCAGAAGTCAACCAAACTTCACCCATTAGTGTATTTTATCACAATCTAGTAGTTACATGTGGAAATTTGGTTCTAGGACATTTGATTTGAGCGCAATCCTCAAACTTAGGTCAAAAAAGCCATTTAAGCCTTTTCACAGTGAGATCTATGCGATATGGCCGAGAAATGTAATTTTGATGTTAACTCCCAAACCGCTGCGCAGAAGTCAACCAAACTTCACCCAATAGTGTATTGTATCATATTCTAGTAGTTACATTTGAAAATTTCGTTCTAGGACATTTGGTTTGAGCGCAATCCTCAAACTTAGGTCAAAAAAAGCCATTTAAGCCTTTTCACAGTGAGATCTATGCGATATGGCCGAGAAATGTAATTTTGATGTTAACTCCCAAACCGCTGCGCAGAAGTCAACCAAACTTCACCCAATAGTGTATTGTATCACAATCTAGTAGTTACATTTGAAAATTTTGTTCTAGGACATTTTGTTTGAACGCAATCATCAAACTTAATTAAAAAAGTCATTTAAGCCTTTTCACAGTGAGATCTATGCGATATGGCCGAGAAATGTAATTTTGATGTTAACTCCCAAACCGCTGCGCAGAAGTCAACCAAACTTCACTCAATAGTGTATTGTATCACAATCTAGTAGTTACATTTGAAAATTTTGTTCTAGGACATTTTGTTTGAGCGCAATCCTCAAACTTAGGTCAAAAAAGTCATTTAAGCCTTTTCACAGTGAGATCTATGCGATATGGCCGAGAAATGTAATTTTGATGTTAACTCCCAAACCGCTGCGCAGAAGTCAACCAAACTTCACCCATTAGTGTATTGTATCACAATCTAGTAGTTACATGTGGAAATTTGGTTATAGGACATTTGATTTGAGCGCAATCCTCAAACTTAGGTCAAAAAAGCCATTTAAGCCTTTTCACAGTGAGATCTATGCGATATGGCCGAGAAATGTAATTTTGATGTTAACTCCCAAACCGCTGCGCAGAAGTCAACCAAACTTCACCCATTAGTGTATTTTATCACAATCTAGTAGTTACATGTGGAAATTTGGTTCTAGGACATTTGATTTGAGCGCAATCCTCAAACTTAGGTCAAAAAAGCCATTTAAGCCTTTTCACAGTGAGATCTATGCGATATGGCCGAGAAATGTAATTTTGATGTTAACTCCCAAACCGCTGCGCAGAAGTCAACCAAACTTCACCCAATAGTGTATTGTATCACATTCTAGTAGTTACATTTGAAAATTTCGTTCTAGGACATTTGGTTTGAGCGCAATCCTCAAACTTAGGTCAAAAAAGTCATTTAAGCCTTTTCACAGTGAGATCTATGCGATATGGCCGAGAAATGTAATTTTGATGTTAACTCCCAAACCGCTGCGCAGAAGTCAACCAAACTTCACCCAATAGTGTATTGTATCACAATCTAGTAGTTACATTTGAAAATTTTGTTCTAGGACATTTTGTTTGAGCGCAATCCTCAAACTTAGGTCAAAAAAGCCATTTAAGCCTTTTCACAGTGAGATCTATGCGATATGGCCGAGAAATGTAATTTTGATGTTAACTCTCAAACCGCTGCGCAGAAGTCAACCAAACTTCACCCAATAGTGTATTGTATCACAATCTAGTAGTTACATTTGAAAATTTTGTTCTAGGACATTTTGTTTGAACGCAATCATCAAACTTAATTAAAAAAGTCATTAAAGCCTTTTCACAGTGAGATCTATGCGATATGGCCGAGAAATGTAATTTTGATGTTAACTCCCAAACCGCTGCGCAGAAGTCAACCAAACTTCACCCAATAGTGTATTGTATCACAATCTAGTAGTTACATTTGAAAATTTTGTTCTAGAAAATTTTGTTTGAGCGCAATCATCAAACTTAATTAAAAAAGTCATTTAAGCCTTTTCACAGTGAGATCTATGCGATATGGCCGAGAAATGTAATTTTGATGTTAACTCCCAAACCGCTGCGCAGAAGTCAACCAAACTTCACCCATTAGTGTATTTTATCACAATCTAGTAGTTACATGTGGAAATTTGGTTCTAGGACATTTGATTTGAGCGCAATCCTCAAACTTAGGTCAAAAAAGCCATTTAAGCCTTTTCACAGTGAGATCTATGCGATATGGCCGAGAAATGTAATTTTGATGTTAACTCCCAAACCGCTGCGCAGAAGTCAACCAAACTTCACCCAATAGTGTATTGTATCACATTCTAGTAGTTACATTTGAAAATTTCGTTCTAGGACATTTGGTTTGAGCGCAATCCTCAAACTTAGGTCAAAAAAGTCATTTAAGCCTTTTCACAGTGAGATCTATGCGATATGGCCGAGAAATGTAATTTTGATGTTAACTCCCAAACCGCTGCGCAGAAGTCAACCAAACTTCACCCAATAGTGTATTGTATCACAATCTAGTAGTTACATTTGAAAATTTTGTTCTAGGACATTTTGTTTGAGCGCAATCCTCAAACTTAGGTCAAAAAAGCCATTTAAGCCTTTTCACAGTGAGATCTATGCGATATGGCCGAGAAATGTAATTTTGATGTTAACTCTCAAACCGCTGCGCAGAAGTCAACCAAACTTCACCCAATAGTGTATTGTATCACAATCTAGTAGTTACATTTGAAAATTTTGTTCTAGGACATTTTGTTTGAACGCAATCATCAAACTTAATTAAAAAAGTCATTAAAGCCTTTTCACAGTGAGATCTATGCGATATGGCCGAGAAATGTAATTTTGATGTTAACTCCCAAACCGCTGGGCAGAAGTCAACCAAACTTCACCCAATAGTGTATTGTATCACAATCTAGTAGTTACATTTGAAAATTTTGTTCTAGAAAATTTTGTTTGAGCGCAATCATCAAACTTAATTAAAAAAGTCATTTAAGCCTTTTCACAGTGAGATCTATGCGATATGGCCGAGAAATGTAATTTTGATGTTAACTCCCAAACCGCTGCGCAGAAGTCAACCAAACTTCACCCATTAGTGTATTTTATCACAATCTAGTAGTTACATGTGGAAATTTGGTTCTAGGACATTTGATTTGAGCGCAATCCTCAAACTTAGGTCAAAAAAGCCATTTAAGCCTTTTCACAGTGAGATCTATGCGATATGGCCGAGAAATGTAATTTTGATGTTAACTCCCAAACCGCTGCGCAGAAGTCAACCAAACTTCACCCAATAGTGTATTGTATCACAATCTAGTAGTTACATTTGAAAATTTTGTTCTAGGAAATTTTGTTTGAGCGCAATCATCAAACTTAATTAAAAAAGTCATTTAAGCCTTTTCACAGTGAGATCTATGCGATATGGCCGAGAAATGTAATTTTGATGTTAACTCCCAAACCGCTGCGCAGAAGTCAACCAAACTTCACCCATTAGTGTATTTTATCACAATCTAGTAGTTACATGTGGAAATTTGGTTCTAGGACATTTGATTTGAGCGCAATCCTCAAACTTAGGTCAAAAAAGCCATTTAAGCCTTTTCACAGTGAGATCTATGCGATATGGCCGAGAAATGTAATTTTGATGTTAACTCCCAAACCGCTGCGCAGAAGTCAACCAAACTTCACCGAATAGTGTATTGTATCACAATCTAGTAGTTACATTTAAAAATTTTGTTCTAGGACATTTTGTTTGAACGCAATCATCAAACTTAATTAAAAAAGTCATTTAAGCCTTTTCACAGTGAGATCTATGCGATATGGCCGAGAAATGTAATTTTGATGTTAACTCCCAAACCGCTGCGCAGAAGTCAACCAAACTTCACCCAATAGTGTATTGTATCACAATCTAGTAGTTACATTTGAAAATTTTGTTCTAGGAAATTTTGTTTGAGCGCAATCATCAAACTTAATTAAAAAAGTCATTTAAGCCTTTTCACAGTGAGATCTATGCGATATGGCCGAGAAATGTAATTTTGATGTTAACTCCCAAACCGCTGCGCAGAAGTCAACCAAACTTCACCCATTAGTGTATTTTATCACAATCTAGTAGTTACATGTGGAAATTTGGTTCTAGGACATTTGATTTGAGCGCAATCCTCAAACTTAGGTCAAAAAAGCCATTTAAGCCTTTTCACAGTGAGATCTATGCGATATGGCCGAGAAATGTAATTTTGATGTTCACTCCCAAACCGCTGCGCAGAAGTCAACCAAACTTCACCCAATAGTGTATTGTATCACAATCTAGTAGTTACATTTGAAAATTTTGTTCTAGGAAATTTTGTTTGAGCGCAATCATCAAACTTAATTAAAAAAGTCATTTAAGCCTTTTCACAGTGAGATCTATGCGATATGGCCGAGAAATGTAATTTTGATGTTAACTCCCAAACCGCTGCGCAGAAGTCAACCAAACTTCACCCATTAGTGTATTTTATCACAATCTAGTAGTTACATGTGGAAATTTGGTTCTAGGACATTTGATTTGAGCGCAATCCTCAAACTTAGGTCAAAAAAGCCATTTAAGCCTTTTCACAGTGAGATCTATGCGATATGGCCGAGAAATGTAATTTTGATGTTAACTCCCAAACCGCTGCGCAGAAGTCAACCAAACTTCACCCAATAGTGTATTGTATCACATTCTAGTAGTTACATTTGAAAATTTCGTTCTAGGACATTTGGTTTGAGCGCAATCCTCAAACTTAGGTCAAAAAAGCCATTTAAGCCTTTTCACAGTGAGATCTATGCGATATGGCCGAGAAATGTAATTTTGATGTTAACTCCCAAACCGCTGCGCAGAAGTCAACCAAACTTCACCCAATAGTGTATTGTATCACATTCTAGTAGTTACATTTGAAAATTTCGTTCTAGGACATTTGGTTTGAGCGCAATCCTCAAACTTAGGTAAAAAAAGCCATTTAAGCCTTTTCACAGTGAGATCTATGCGATATGGCCGAGAAATGTAATTTTGATGTTAACTCTCAAACCGCTGCGCAGAAGTCAACCAAACTTCACCCAATAGTGTATTTTATCACAATCTATTAGTTACATGTGGAAATTTGGTACTAGGACATTTGATTTGAGCGCAATCCTCAAACTTAGGTCAAAAAAGCCATTTAAGCCTTTTCACAGTGAGATCTATGCGATATGGCCGAGAAATGTAATTTTGATGTTAACTCCCAAACCGCTGCGCAGAAGTCAACCAAACTTCACCCAATAGTGTATTGTATCACATTCTAGTAGTTACATTTGAAAATTTCGTTCTAGGACATTTGGTTTGAGCGCAATCCTCAAACTTAGGTCAAAAAAGCCATTTAAGCCTTTTCACAGTGAGATCTATGCGATATGGCCGAGAAATGTAATTTTGATGTTAACTCCCAAACCGCTGCGCAGAAGTCAACCAAACTTCACCCAATAGTGTATTGTATCACAATCTAGTAGTTACATTTGAAAATTTTGTTCTAGGACATTTTGTTTGAACGCAATCATCAAACTTAATTAAAAAAGTCATTTAAGCCTTTTCACAGTGAGATCTATGCGATATGGCCGAGAAATGTAATTTTGTTGTTAACTCCCAAACCGCTGCGCAGAAGTCAACCAAACTTCACCCATTAGTGTATTGTATCACAATCTAGTAGTTACATGTGGAAATTTGGTTATAGGACATTTGATTTGAGCGCAATCCTCAAACTTAGGTCAAAAAAGCCATTTAAGCCTTTTCACAGTGAGATCTATGCGATATGGCCGAGAAATGTAATTTTGATGTTAACTCCCAAACCGCTGCGCAGAAGTCAACCAAACTTCACCCAATAGTGTATTGTATCACATTCTAGTAGTTACATTTGAAAATTTTGTTCTAGGACATTTGGTTTGAGCGCAATCCTCAAACTTAGGTCAAAAAAGCCATTTAAGCCTTTTCACAGTGAGATCTATGCGATATGGCCGAGAAATGTAATTTTGATGTTAACTCCCAAACCGCTGCGCAGAAGTCAACCAAACTTCACCCAATAGTGTATTGTATCACAATCTAGTAGTTACATTTGAAAATTTTGTTCTAGGAAATTTTGTTTGAGCGCAATCATCAAACTTAATTAAAAAAGTCATTTAAGCCTTTTCACAGTGAGATCTATGCGATATGGCCGAGAAATGTAATTTTGATGTTAACTCCCAAACCGCTGCGCAGAAGTCAACCAAACTTCACCCATTAGTGTATTTTATCACAATCTAGTAGTTACATGTGGAAATTTGGTTCTAGGACATTTGATTTGAGCGCAATCCTCAAACTTAGGTCAAAAAAGCCATTTAAGCCTTTTCACAGTGAGATCTATGCGATATGGCCGAGAAATGTAATTTTGATGTTAACTCCCAAACCGCTGCGCAGAAGTCAACCAAACTTCACCCAATAGTGTATTGTATCACAATCTAGTAGTTACATTTGAAAATTTTGTTCTAGGAAATTTTGTTTGAGCGCAATCATCAAACTTAATTAAAAAAGTCATTTAAGCCTTTTCACAGTGAGATCTATGCGATATGGCCGAGAAATGTAATTTTGATGTTAACTCCCAAACCGCTGCGCAGAAGTCAACCAAACTTCACCCATTAGTGTATTTTATCACAATCTAGTAGTTACATGTGGAAATTTGGTTCTAGGACATTTGATTTGAGCGCAATCCTCAAACTTAGGTCAAAAAAGCCATTTAAGCCTTTTCACAGTGAGATCTATGCGATATGGCCGAGAAATGTAATTTTGATGTTAACTCCCAAACCGCTGCGCAGAAGTCAACCAAACTTCACCGAATAGTGTATTGTATCACAATCTAGTAGTTACATTTAAAAATTTTGTTCTAGGACATTTTGTTTGAACGCAATCATCAAACTTAATTAAAAAAGTCATTTAAGCCTTTTCACAGTGAGATCTATGCGATATGGCCGAGAAATGTAATTTTGATGTTAACTCCCAAACCGCTGCGCAGAAGTCAACCAAACTTCACCCAATAGTGTATTGTATCACAATCTAGTAGTTACATTTGAAAATTTTGTTCTAGGAAATTTTGTTTGAGCGCAATCATCAAACTTAATTAAAAAAGTCATTTAAGCCTTTTCACAGTGAGATCTATGCGATATGGCCGAGAAATGTAATTTTGATGTTAACTCCCAAACCGCTGCGCAGAAGTCAACCAAACTTCACCCATTAGTGTATTTTATCACAATCTAGTAGTTACATGTGGAAATTTGGTTCTAGGACATTTGATTTGAGCGCAATCCTCAAACTTAGGTCAAAAAAGCCATTTAAGCCTTTTCACAGTGAGATCTATGCGATATGGCCGAGAAATGTAATTTTGATGTTCACTCCCAAACCGCTGCGCAGAAGTCAACCAAACTTCACCCAATAGTGTATTGTATCACAATCTAGTAGTTACATTTGAAAATTTTGTTCTAGGAAATTTTGTTTGAGCGCAATCATCAAACTTAATTAAAAAAGTCATTTAAGCCTTTTCACAGTGAGATCTATGCGATATGGCCGAGAAATGTAATTTTGATGTTAACTCCCAAACCGCTGCGCAGAAGTCAACCAAACTTCACCCATTAGTGTATTTTATCACAATCTAGTAGTTACATGTGGAAATTTGGTTCTAGGACATTTGATTTGAGCGCAATCCTCAAACTTAGGTCAAAAAAGCCATTTAAGCCTTTTCACAGTGAGATCTATGCGATATGGCCGAGAAATGTAATTTTGATGTTAACTCCCAAACCGCTGCGCAGAAGTCAACCAAACTTCACCCAATAGTGTATTGTATCACATTCTAGTAGTTACATTTGAAAATTTCGTTCTAGGACATTTGGTTTGAGCGCAATCCTCAAACTTAGGTCAAAAAAGCCATTTAAGCCTTTTCACAGTGAGATCTATGCGATATGGCCGAGAAATGTAATTTTGATGTTAACTCCCAAACCGCTGCGCAGAAGTCAACCAAACTTCACCCAATAGTGTATTGTATCACATTCTAGTAGTTACATTTGAAAATTTCGTTCTAGGACATTTGGTTTGAGCGCAATCCTCAAACTTAGGTAAAAAAAGCCATTTAAGCCTTTTCACAGTGAGATCTATGCGATATGGCCGAGAAATGTAATTTTGATGTTAACTCTCAAACCGCTGCGCAGAAGTCAACCAAACTTCACCCAATAGTGTATTTTATCACAATCTAGTAGTTACATGTGGAAATTTGGTTCTAGGACATTTGATTTGAGCGCAATCCTCAAACTTAGGTCAAAAAAGCCATTTAAGCCTTTTCACAGTGAGATCTATGCGATATGGCCGAGAAATGTAATTTTGATGTTAACTCCCAAACCGCTGCGCAGAAGTCAACCAAACTTCACCCAATAGTGTATTGTATCACATTCTAGTAGTTACATTTGAAAATTTCGTTCTAGGACATTTGGTTTGAGCGCAATCCTCAAACTTAGGTCAAAAAAGCCATTTAAGCCTTTTCACAGTGAGATCTATGCGATATGGCCGAGAAATGTAATTTTGATGTTAACTCCCAAACCGCTGCGCAGAAGTCAACCAAACTTCACCCAATAGTGTATTGTATCACAATCTAGTAGTTACATTTGAAAATTTTGTTCTAGGACATTTTGTTTGAACGCAATCATCAAACTTAATTAAAAAAGTCATTTAAGCCTTTTCACAGTGAGATCTATGCGATATGGCCGAGAAATGTAAATTTGATGTTAACTCCCAAACCGCTGCGCAGAAGTCAACCAAACTTCACCCAATAGTGTATTGTATCACATTCTAGTAGTTACATTTGAAAATTTCGTTCTAGGACATTTGGTTTGAGCGCAATCCTCAAACTTAGGTCAAAAAAGCCATTTAAGCCTTTTCACAGTGAGATCTATGCGATATGGCCGAGAAATGTAATTTTGATGTTAACTCCCAAACCGCTGCGCAGAAGTCAACCAAACTTCACCCAATAGTGTATTGTATCACATTCTAGTAGTTACATTTGAAAATTTCGTTCTAGGACATTTGGTTTGAGCGCAATCCTCAAACTTAGGTAAAAAAAGCCATTTAAGCCTTTTCACAGTGAGATCTATGCGATATGGCCGAGAAATGTAATTTTGATGTTAACTCTCAAACCGCTGCGCAGAAGTCAACCAAACTTCACCCAATAGTGTATTTTATCACAATCTAGTAGTTACATGTGGAAATTTGGTTCTAGGACATTTGATTTGAGCGCAATCCTCAAACTTAGGTCAAAAAAGCCATTTAAGCCTTTTCACAGTGAGATCTATGCGATATGGCCGAGAAATGTAATTTTGATGTTAACTCCCAAACCGCTGCGCAGAAGTCAACCAAACTTCACCCAATAGTGTATTGTATCACATTCTAGTAGTTACATTTGAAAATTTCGTTCTTGGACATTTGGTTTGAGCGCAATCCTCAAACTTAGGTCAAAAAAGCCATTTAAGCCTTTTCACAGTGAGATCTATGCGATATGGCCGAGAAATGTAATTTTGATGTTAACTCCCAAACCGCTGCGCAGAAGTCAACCAAACTTCACCCAATAGTGTATTGTATCACAATCTAGTAGTTACATTTGAAAATTTTGTTCTAGGACATTTTGTTTGAACGCAATCATCAAACTTAATTAAAAAAGTCATTTAAGCCTTTTCACAGTGAGATCTATGCGATATGGCCGAGAAATGTAATTTTGTTGTTAACTCCCAAACCGCTGCGCAGAAGTCAACCAAACTTCACCCATTAGTGTATTGTATCACAATCTAGTAGTTACATGTGGAAATTTGGTTATAGGACATTTGATTTGAGCGCAATCCTCAAACTTAGGTCAAAAAAGCCATTTAAGCCTTTTCACAGTGAGATCTATGCGATATGGCCGAGAAATGTAATTTTGATGTTAACTCCCAAACCGCTGCGCAGAAGTCAACCAAACTTCACCCAATAGTGTATTGTATCACAATCTAGTAGTTACATTTGAAAATTTTGTTCTAGGAAATTTTGTTTGAGCGCAATCATCAAACTTAATTAAAAAAGTCATTTAAGCCTTTTCACAGTGAGATCTATGCGATATGGCCGAGAAATGTAATTTTGATGTTAACTCCCAAACCGCTGCGCAGAAGTCAACCAAACTTCACCCATTAGTGTATTTTATCACAATCTAGTAGTTACATGTGGAAATTTGGTTCTAGGACATTTGATTTGAGCGCAATCCTCAAACTTAGGTCAAAAAAGCCATTTAAGCCTTTTCACAGTGAGATCTATGCGATATGGCCGAGAAATGTAATTTTGATGTTAACTCCCAAACCGCTGCGCAGAAGTCAACCAAACTTCACCCAATAGTGTATTGTATCACATTCTAGTAGTTACATTTGAAAATTTCGTTCTAGGACATTTGGTTTGACCGCAATCCTCAAACTTAGGTCAAAAAAAGCCATTTAAGCCTTTTCACAGTGAGATCTATGCGATATGGCCGAGAAATGTAATTTTGATGTTAACTCCCAAACCGCTGCGCAGAAGTCAACCAAACTTCACCCAATAGTGTATTGTATCACAATCTAGTAGTTACATTTGAAAATTTTGTTCTAGGACATTTTGTTTGAACGCAATCATCAAACTTAATTAAAAAAGTCATTTAAGCCTTTTCACAGTGAGATCTATGCGATATGGCCGAGAAATGTAATTTTGATGTTAACTCCCAAACCGCTGCGCAGAAGTCAACCAAACTTCACCCAATAGTGTATTGTATCACAATCTAGTAGTTACATTTGAAAATTTTGTTCTAGGACATTTTGTTTGAGCGCAATCCTCAAACTTAGGTCAAAAAAGTCATTTAAGCCTTTTCACAGTGAGATCTATGCGATATGGCCGAGAAATGTAATTTTGATGTTAACTCCCAAACCGCTGCGCAGAAGTCAACCAAACTTCACCCATTAGTGTATTGTATCACAATCTAGTAGTTACATGTGGAAATTTGGTTATAGGACATTTGATTTGAGCGCAATCCTCAAACTTAGGTCAAAAAAGCCATTTAAGCCTTTTCACAGTGAGATCTATGCGATATGGCCGAGAAATGTAATTTTGATGTTAACTCCCAAACCGCTGCGCAGAAGTCAACCAAACTTCACCCAATAGTGTATTGTATCACAATCTAGTAGTTACATTTGAAAATTTTGTTCTAGGAAATTTTGTTTGAGCGCAATCATCAAACTTAATTAAAAAAGTCATTTAAGCCTTTTCACAGTGAGATCTATGCGATATGGCCGAGAAATGTAATTTTGATGTTAACTCCCAAACCGCTGCGCAGAAGTCAACCAAACTTCACCCATTAGTGTATTTTATCACAATCTAGTAGTTACATGTGGAAATTTGGTTCTAGGACATTTGATTTGAGCGCAATCCTCAAACTTAGGTCAAAAAAGCCATTTAAGCCTTTTCACAGTGAGATCTATGCGATATGGCCGAGAAATGTAATTTTGATGTTAACTCCCAAACCGCTGCGCAGAAGTCAACCAAACTTCACCCAATAGTGTATTGTATCACATTCTAGTAGTTACATTTGAAAATTTCGTTCTAGGACATTTGGTTTGAGCGCAATCCTCAAACTTAGGTCAAAAAAGTCATTTAAGCCTTTTCACAGTGAGATCTATGCGATATGGCCGAGAAATGTAATTTTGATGTTAACTCCCAAACCGCTGCGCAGAAGTCAACCAAACTTCACCCAATAGTGTATTGTATCACAATCTAGTAGTTACATTTGAAAATTTTGTTCTAGGACATTTTGTTTGAGCGCAATCCTCAAACTTAGGTCAAAAAAGCCATTTAAGCCTTTTCACAGTGAGATCTATGCGATATGGCCGAGAAATGTAATATTGATGTTAACTCTCAAACCGCTGCGCAGAAGTCAACCAAACTTCACCCAATAGTGTATTGTATCACAATCTAGTAGTTACATTTGAAAATTTTGTTCTAGGACATTTTGTTTGAACGCAATCATCAAACTTAATTAAAAAAGTCATTTAAGCCTTTTCACAGTGAGATCTATGCGATATGGCCGAGAAATGTAATTTTGATGTTAACTCCCAAACCGCTGCGCAGAAGTCAACCAAACTTCACCCAATAGTGTATTGTATCACAATCTAGTAGTTACATTTGAAAATTTTGTTCTAGAAAATTTTGTTTGAGCGCAATCATCAAACTTAATTAAAAAAGTCATTTAAGCCTTTTCACAGTGAGATCTATGCGATATGGCCGAGAAATGTAATTTTGATGTTAACTCCCAAACCGCTGCGCAGAAGTCAACCAAACTTCACCCATTAGTGTATTTTATCACAATCTAGTAGTTACATGTGGAAATTTGGTTCTAGGACATTTGATTTGAGCGCAATCCTCAAACTTAGGTCAAAAAAGCCATTTAAGCCTTTTCACAGTGAGATCTATGCGATATGGCCGAGAAATGTAATTTTGATGTTAACTCCCAAACCGCTGCGCAGAAGTCAACCAAACTTCACCCAATAGTGTATTGTATCACAATCTAGTAGTTACATTTAAAAATTTTGTTCTAGGACATTTTGTTTGAACGCAATCATCAAACCTAATTAAAAAAGTCATTTAAGCCTTTTCACAGTGAGATCTATGCGATATGGCCGAGAAATGTAATTTTGATGTTAACTCCCAAACCGCTGCGCAGAAGTCAACCAAACTTCACCCATTAGTGTATTGTATCACAATCTAGTAGTTACATGTGGAAATTTGGTTATAGGACATTTGATTTGAGCGCAATCCTCAAACTTAGGTCAAAAAGCCATTTAAGCCTTTTCACAGTGAGATCTATGCGATATGGCCGAGAAATGTAATTTTGATGTTAACTCCCAAACCGCTGCGCAGAAGTCAACCAAACTTCACCCAATAGTGTATTGTATCACAATCTAGTAGTTACATTTGAAAATTTTGTTCTAGGAAATTTTGTTTGAGCGCAATCATCAAACTTAATTAAAAAAGTCATTTAAGCCTTTTCACAGTGAGATCTATGCGATATGGCCGAGAAATGTAATTTTGATGTTAACTCCCAAACCGCTGCGCAGAAGTCAACCAAACTTCACCCATTAGTGTATTTTATCACAATCTAGTAGTTACATGTGGAAATTTGGTTCTAGGACATTTGATTTGAGCGCAATCCTCAAACTTAGGTCAAAAAAGCCATTTAAGCCTTTTCACAGTGAGATCTATGCGATATGGCCGAGAAATGTAATTTTGATGTTAACTCCCAAACCGCTGCGCAGAAGTCAACCAAACTTCACCCAATAGTGTATTGTATCATATTCTAGTAGTTACATTTGAAAATTTCGTTCTAGGACATTTGGTTTGAGCGCAATCCTCAAACTTAGGTCAAAAAAAGCCATTTAAGCCTTTTCACAGTGAGATCTATGCGATATGGCCGAGAAATGTAATTTTGATGTTAACTCCCAAACCGCTGCGCAGAAGTCAACCAAACTTCACCCAATAGTGTATTGTATCACAATCTAGTAGTTACATTTGAAAATTTTGTTCTAGGACATTTTGTTTGAACGCAATCATCAAACTTAATTAAAAAAGTCATTTAAGCCTTTTCACAGTGAGATCTATGCGATATGGCCGAGAAATGTAATTTTGATGTTAACTCCCAAACCGCTGCGCAGAAGTCAACCAAACTTCACCCAATAGTGTATTGTATCACAATCTAGTAGTTACATTTGAAAATTTTGTTCTAGGACATTTTGTTTGAGCGCAATCCTCAAACTTAGGTCAAAAAAGTCATTTAAGCCTTTTCACAGTGAGATCTATGCGATATGGCCGAGAAATGTAATTTTGATGTTAACTCCCAAACCGCTGCGCAGAAGTCAACCAAACTTCACCCATTAGTGTATTGTATCACAATCTAGTAGTTACATGTGGAAATTTGGTTATAGGACATTTGATTTGAGCGCAATCCTCAAACTTAGGTCAAAAAAGCCATTTAAGCCTTTTCACAGTGAGATCTATGCGATATGGCCGAGAAATGTAATTTTGATGTTAACTCCCAAACCGCTGCGCAGAAGTCAACCAAACTTCACCCATTAGTGTATTTTATCACAATCTAGTAGTTACATGTGGAAATTTGGTTCTAGGACATTTGATTTGAGCGCAATCCTCAAACTTAGGTCAAAAAAGCCATTTAAGCCTTTTCACAGTGAGATCTATGCGATATGGCCGAGAAATGTAATTTTGATGTTAACTCCCAAACCGCTGCGCAGAAGTCAACCAAACTTCACCCAATAGTGTATTGTATCACATTCTAGTAGTTACATTTGAAAATTTCGTTCTAGGACATTTGGTTTGAGCGCAATCCTCAAACTTAGGTCAAAAAAGTCATTTAAGCCTTTTCACAGTGAGATCTATGCGATATGGCCGAGAAATGTAATTTTGATGTTAACTCCCAAACCGCTGCGCAGAAGTCAACCAAACTTAACCCAATAGTGTATTGTATCACAATCTAGTAGTTACATTTGAAAATTTTGTTCTAGGACATTTTGTTTGAGCGCAATCCTCAAACTTAGGTCAAAAAAGCCATTTAAGCCTTTTCACAGTGAGATCTATGCGATATGGCCGAGAAATGTAATTTTGATGTTAACTCTCAAACCGCTGCGCAGAAGTCAACCAAACTTCACCCAATAGTGTATTGTATCACAATCTAGTAGTTACATTTGAAAATTTTGTTCTAGGACATTTTGTTTGAACGCAATCATCAAACTTAATTAAAAAAGTCATTTAAGCCTTTTCACAGTGAGATCTATGCGATATGGCCGAGAAATGTAATTTTGATGTTAACTCCCAAACCGCTGCGCAGAAGTCAACCAAACTTCACCCAATAGTGTATTGTATCAGAATCTAGTAGTTACATTTGAAAATTTTGTTCTAGAAAATTTTGTTTGAGCGCAATCATCAAACTTAATTAAAAAAGTCATTTAAGCCTTTTCACAGTGAGATCTATGCGATATGGCCGAGAAATGTAATTTTGATGTTAACTCCCAAACCGCTGCGCAGAAGTCAACCAAACTTCACCCATTAGTGTATTTTATCACAATCTAGTAGTTACATGTGGAAATTTGGTTCTAGGACATTTGATTTGAGCGCAATCCTCAAACTTAGGTCAAAAAAGCCATTTAAGCCTTTTCACAGTGAGATCTATGCGATATGGCCGAGAAATGTAATTTTGATGTTAACTCCCAAACCGCTGCGCAGAAGTCAACCAAACTTCACCCAATAGTGTATTGTATCACAATCTAGTAGTTACATTTAAAAATTTTGTTCTAGGACATTTTGTTTGAACGCAATCATCAAACCTAATTAAAAAAGTCATTTAAGCCTTTTCACAGTGAGATCTATGCGATATGGCCGAGAAATGTAATTTTGATGTTAACTCCCAAACCGCTGCGCAGAAGTCAACCAAACTTCACCCATTAGTGTATTGTATCACAATCTAGTAGTTACATGTGGAAATTTGGTTATAGGACATTTGATTTGAGCGCAATCCTCAAACTTAGGTCAAAAAGCCATTTAAGCCTTTTCACAGTGAGATCTATGCGATATGGCCGAGAAATGTAATTTTGATGTTAACTCCCAAACCGCTGCGCAGAAGTCAACCAAACTTCACCCAATAGTGTATTGTATCACAATCTAGTAGTTACATTTGAAAATTTTGTTCTAGGAAATTTTGTTTGAGCGCAATCATCAAACTTAATTAAAAAAGTCATTTAAGCCTTTTCACAGTGAGATCTATGCGATATGGCCGAGAAATGTAATTTTGATGTTAACTCCCAAACCGCTGCGCAGAAGTCAACCAAACTTCACCCATTAGTGTATTTTATCACAATCTAGTAGTTACATGTGGAAATTTGGTTCTAGGACATTTGATTTGAGCGCAATCCTCAAACTTAGGTCAAAAAAGCCATTTAAGCCTTTTCACAGTGAGATCTATGCGATATGGCCGAGAAATGTAATTTTGATGTTAACTCCCAAACCGCTGCGCAGAAGTCAACCAAACTTCACCCAATAGTGTATTGTATCACATTCTAGTAGTTACATTTGAAAATTTCGTTCTAGGACATTTGGTTTGAGCGCAATCCTCAAACTTAGGTCAAAAAAAGCCATTTAAGCCTTTTCACAGTGAGATCTATGCGATATGGCCGAGAAATGTAATTTTGATGTTAACTCCCAAACCGCTGCGCAGAAGTCAACCAAACTTCACCCAATAGTGTATTGTATCACAATCTAGTAGTTACATTTGAAAATTTTGTTCTAGGACATTTTGTTTGAACGCAATCATCAAACTTAATTAAAAAAGTCATTTAAGCCTTTTCACAGTGAGATCTATGCGATATGGCCGAGAAATGTAATTTTGATGTTAACTCCCAAACCGCTGCGCAGAAGTCAACCAAACTTCACCCAATAGTGTATTGTATCACAATCTAGTAGTTACATTTGAAAATTTTGTTCTAGGACATTTTGTTTGAGCGCAATCCTCAAACTTAGGTCAAAAAAGTCATTTAAGCCTTTTCACAGTGAGATCTATGCGATATGGCCGAGAAATGTAATTTTGATGTTAACTCCCAAACCGCTGCGCAGAAGTCAACCAAACTTCACCCATTAGTGTATTGTATCACAATCTAGTAGTTACATGTGGAAATTTGGTTATAGGACATTTGATTTGAGCGCAATCCTCAAACTTAGGTCAAAAAAGCCATTTAAGCCTTTTCACAGTGAGATCTATGCGATATGGCCGAGAAATGTAATTTTGATGTTAACTCCCAAACCGCTGCGCAGAAGTCAACCAAACTTCACCCAATAGTGTATTGTATCACAATCTAGTAGTTACATTTGAAAATTTTGTTCTAGGAAATTTTGTTTGAGCGCAATCATGAAACTTAATTAAAAAAGTCATTTAAGCCTTTTCACAGTGAGATCTATGCGATATGGCCGAGAAATGTAATTTTGATGTTAACTCCCAAACCGCTGCGCAGAAGTCAACCAAACTTCACCCATTAGTGTATTTTATCACAATCTAGTAGTTACATGTGGAAATTTGGTTCTAGGACATTTGATTTGAGCGCAATCCTCAAACTTAGGTCAAAAAAGCCATTTAAGCCTTTTCACAGTGAGATCTATGCGATATGGCCGAGAAATGTAATTTTGATGTTAACTCCCAAACCGCTGCGCAGAAGTCAACCAAACTTCACCCAATAGTGTATTGTATCACATTCTAGTAGTTACATTTGAAAATTTCGTTCTAGGACATTTGGTTTGAGCGCAATCCTCAAACTTAGGTCAAAAAAGCCATTTAAGCCTTTTCACAGTGAGATCTATGCGATATGGCCGAGAAATGTAATTTTGATGTTAACTCCCAAACCGCTGCGCAGAAGTCAACCAAACTTCACCCAATAGTGTATTGTATCACAATCTAGTAGTAACATTTGAAAATTTTGTTCTAGGAAATTTTGTTTGAGCGCAATCATCAAACTTAATTAAAAAAGTCATTTAAGCCTTTTCACAGTGAGATCTATGCGATATGGCCGAGAAATGTAATTTTGATGTTAACTCCCAAACCGCTGCGCAGAAGTCAACCAAACTTCACCCATTAGTGTATTTTATCACAATCTAGTAGTTACATGTGGAAATTTGGTTCTAGGACATTTGATTTGAGCGCAATCCTCAAACTTAGGTCAAAAAAGCCATTTAAGCCTTTTCACAGTGAGATCTATGCGATATGGCCGAGAAATGTAATTTTGATGTTAACTCCCAAACCGCTGCGCAGAAGTCAACCAAACTTCACCCAATAGTGTATTGTATCACATTCTAGTAGTTACATTTGAAAATTTCGTTCTAGGACATTTGGTTTGAGCGCAATCCTCAAACTTAGGTCAAAAAAGCCATTTAAGCCTTTTCACAGTGAGATCTATGCGATATGGCCGAGAAATGTAATTTTGATGTTAACTCCCAAACCGCTGCGCAGAAGTCAACCAAACTTCACCCAATAGTGTATTGTATCACAATCTAGTAGTTACATTTGAAAATTTTGTTCTAGGACATTTTGTTTGAACGCAATCATCAAACTTAATTAAAAAAGTCATTTAAGCCTTTTCACAGTGAGATCTATGCGATATGGCCGAGAAATGTAAATTTGATGTTAACTCCCAAACCGCTGCGCAGAAGTCAACCAAACTTCACCCAATAGTGTATTGTATCACAATCTAGTAGTTACATTTGAAAATTTTGTTCTAGGACATTTTGTTTGAGCGCAAACCTCAAACTTAGGTCAAAAAAGCCATTTAAGCCTTTTCACAGTGAGATCTATGCGATATGGCCGAGAAATGTAATTTTGATGTTCACTCCCAAACCGCTGCGCAGAAGTCAACCAAACTTCACCCAATAGTGTATTGTATCACAATCTAGTAGTTACATTTGAAAATTTTGTTCTAGGACATTTTGTTTGAGCGCAATCCTCAAACTTAGGTCAAAAAAGCCATTTAAGCCTTTTCACAGTGAGATCTATGCGATATGGCCGAGAAATGTAATTTTGATGTTAACTCTCAAACCGCTGCGCAGAAGTCAACCAAACTTCACCCAATAGTGTATTGTATCACAATCTAGTAGTTACATTTGAAAATTTTGTTCTAGGACATTTTGTTTGAACGCAATCATCAAACTTAATTAAAAAAGTCATTTAAGCCTTTTCACAGTGAGATCTATGCGATATGGCCGAGAAATGTAATTTTGATGTTAACTCCCAAACCGCTGCGCAGAAGTCAACCAAACTTCACCCAATAGTGTATTGTATCACAATCTAGTAGTTACATTTGAAAATTTTGTTCTAGAAAATTTTGTTTGAGCGCAATCATCAAACTTAATTAAAAAAGTCATTTAAGCCTTTTCACAGTGAGATCTATGCGATATGGCCGAGAAATGTAATTTTGATGTTAACTCCCAAACCGCTGCGCAGAAGTCAACCAAACTTCACCCATTAGTGTATTTTATCACAATCTAGTAGTTACATGTGGAAATTTGGTTCTAGGACATTTGATTTGAGCGCAATCCTCAAACTTAGGTCAAAAAAGCCATTTAAGCCTTTTCACAGTGAGATCTATGCGTTATGGCCGAGAAATGTAATTTTGATGTTAACTCCCAAACCGCTGCGCAGAAGTCAACCAAACTTCACCCAATAGTGTATTGTATCACAATCTAGTAGTTACATTTAAAAATTTTGTTCTAGGACATTTTGTTTGAACGCAATCATCAAACCTAATTAAAAAAGTCATTTAAGCCTTTTCACAGTGAGATCTATGCGATATGGCCGAGAAATGTAATTTTGATGTTAACTCCCAAACCGCTGCGCAGAAGTCAACCAAACTTCACCCATTAGTGTATTGTATCACAATCTAGTAGTTACATGTGGAAATTTGGTTATAGGACATTTGATTTGAGCGCAATCCTCAAACTTAGGTCAAAAAAGCCATTTAAGCCTTTTCACAGTGAGATCTATGCGATATGGCCGAGAAATGTAATTTTGATGTTAACTCCCAAACCGCTGCGCAGAAGTCAACCAAACTTCACCCAATAGTGTATTGTATCACAATCTAGTAGTTACATTTGAAAATTTTGTTCTAGGAAATTTTGTTTGAGCGCAATCATCAAACTTAATTTAAAAAGTCATTTAAGCCTTTTCACAGTGAGATCTATGCGATATGGCCGAGAAATGTAATTTTGATGTTAACTCCCAAACCGCTGCGCAGAAGTCAACCAAACTTCACCCATTAGTGTATTTTATCACAATCTAGTAGTTACATGTGGAAATTTGGTTCTAGGACATTTGATTTGAGCGCAATCCTCAAACTTAGGTCAAAAAAGCCATTTAAGCCTTTTCACAGTGAGATCTATGCGATATGGCCGAGAAATGTAATTTTGATGTTAACTCCCAAACCGCTGCGCAGAAGTCAACCAAACTTCACCCAATAGTGTATTGTATCACATTCTAGTAGTTACATTTGAAAATTTTGTTCTAGGACATTTTGTTTGAACGCAATCATCAAACTTAATTAAAAAAGTCATTTAAGCCTTTTCACAGTGAGATCTATGCGATATGGCCGAGAAATGTAATTTTGATGTTAACTCCCAAACCGCTGCGCAGAAGTCAACCAAACTTCACCCAATAGTGTATTGTATCACAATCTAGTAGTTACATTTGAAAATTTTGTTCTAGGACATTTTGTTTGAGCGCAATCCTCAAACTTAGGTCAAAAAAGTCATTTAAGCCTTTTCACAGTGAGATCTATGCGATATGGCCGAGAAATGTAATTTTGATGTTAACTCCCAAACCGCTGCGCAGAAGTCAACCAAACTTCACCCATTAGTGTATTTTATCACAATCTAGTAGTTACATGTGGAAATTTGGTTCTAGGACATTTGATTTGAGCGCAATCCTCAAACTTAGGTCAAAAAAGCCATTTAAGCCTTTTCACAGTGAGATCTATGCGATATGGCCGAGAAATGTAATTTTGATGTTAACTCCCAAACCGCTGCGCAGAAGTCAACCAAACTTCACCCAATAGTGTATTGTATCACATTCTAGTAGTTACATTTGAAAATTTCGTTCTAGGACATTTGGTTTGAGCGCAATCCTCAAACTTAGGTCAAAAAAGTCATTTAAGCCTTTTCACAGTGAGATCTATGCGATATGGCCGAGAAATGTAATTTTGATGTTAACTCCCAAACCGCTGCGCAGAAGTCAACCAAACTTCACCCAATAGTGTATTGTATCACAATCTAGTAGTTACATTTGAAAATTTTGTTCTAGGACATTTTGTTTGAGCGCAATCCTCAAACTTAGGTCAAAAAAGCCATTTAAGCCTTTTCACAGTGAGATCTATGCGATATGGCCGAGAAATGTAATTTTGATGTTAACTCTCAAACCGCTGCGCAGAAGTCAACCAAACTTCACCCAATAGTGTATTGTATCACAATCTAGTAGTTACATTTGAAAATTTTGTTCTAGGACATTTTGTTTGAACGCAATCATCAAACTTAATTAAAAAAGTCATTTAAGCCTTTTCACAGTGAGATCTATGCGATATGGCCGAGAAATGTAATTTTGATGTTAACTCCCAAACCGCTGCGCAGAAGTCAACCAAACTTCACCCAATAGTGTATTGTATCAAAATCTAGTAGTTACATTTGAAAATTTTGTTCTAGAAAATTTTGTTTGAGCGCAATCATCAAACTTAATTAAAAAAGTCATTTAAGCCTTTTCACAGTGAGATCTATGCGATATGGCCGAGAAATGTAATTTTGATGTTAACTCCCAAACCGCTGCGCAGAAGTCAACCAAACTTCACCCATTAGTGTATTTTATCACAATCTAGTAGTTACATGTGGAAATTTGGTTCTAGGACATTTGATTTGAGCGCAATCCTCAAACTTAGGTCAAAAAAGCCATTTAAGCCTTTTCACAGTGAGATCTATGCGATATGGCCGAGAAATGTAATTTTGATGTTAACTCCCAAACCGCTGCGCAGAAGTCAACCAAACTTCACCCAATAGTGTATTGTATCACAATCTAGTAGTTACATTTAAAAATTTTGTTCTAGGACATTTTGTTTGAACGCAATCATCAAACCTAATTAAAAAAGTCATTTAAGCCTTTTCACAGTGAGATCTATGCGATATGGCCGAGAAATGTAATTTTGATGTTAACTCCCAAACCGCTGCGCAGAAGTCAACCAAACTTCACCCATTAGTGTATTGTATCACAATCTAGTAGTTACATGTGGAAATTTGGTTATAGGACATTTGATTTGAGCGCAATCCTCAAACTTAGGTCAAAAAAGCCATTTAAGCCTTTTCACAGTGAGATCTATGCGATATGGCCGAGAAATGTAATTTTGATGTTAACTCCCAAACCGCTGCGCAGAAGTCAACCAAACTTCACCCAATAGTGTATTGTATCACAATCTAGTAGTTACATTTGAAAATTTTGTTCTAGGAAATTTTGTTTGAGCGCAATCATCAAACTTAATTAAAAAAGTCATTTAAGCCTTTTCACAGTGAGATCTATGCGATATGGCCGAGAAATGTAATTTTGATGTTAACTCCCAAACCGCTGCGCAGAAGTCAACCAAACTTCACCCATTAGTGTATTTTATCACAATCTAGTAGTTACATGTGGAAATTTGGTTCTAGGACATTTGATTTGAGCGCAATCCTCAAACTTAGGTCAAAAAAGCCATTTAAGCCTTTTCACAGTGAGATCTATGCGATATGGCCGAGAAATGTAATTTTGATGTTAACTCCCAAACCGCTGCGCAGAAGTCAACCAAACTTCACCCAATAGTGTATTGTATCACATTCTAGTAGTTACATTTGAAAATTTCGTTCTAGGACATTTGGTTTGAGCGCAATCCTCAAACTTAGGTCAAAAAAGCCATTTAAGCCTTTTCACAGTGAGATCTATGCGATATGGCCGAGAAATGTAATTTTGATGTTAACTCCCAAACCGCTGCGCAGAAGTCAACCAAACTTCACCCAATAGTGTATTGTATCACAATCTAGTAGTAACATTTGAAAATTTTGTTCTAGGAAATTTTGTTTGAGCGCAATCATCAAACTTAATTAAAAAAGTCATTTAAGCCTTTTCACAGTGAGATCTATACGATATGGCCGAGAAATGTAATTTTGATGTTAACTCCCAAACCGCTGCGCAGAAGTCAACCAAACTTCACCCATTAGTGTATTTTATCACAATCTAGTAGTTACATGTGGAAATTTGGTTCTAGGACATTTGATTTGAGCGCAATCCTCAAACTTAGGTCAAAAAAGCCATTTAAGCCTTTTCACAGTGAGATCTATGCGATATGGCCGAGAAATGTAATTTTGATGTTAACTCCCAAACCGCTGCGCAGAAGTCAACCAAACTTCACCCAATAGTGTATTGTATCACATTCTAGTAGTTACATTTGAAAATTTCGTTCTAGGACATTTGGTTTGAGAGCAATCCTCAAACTTAGGTCAAAAAAGCCATTTAAGCCTTTTCACAGTGAGATCTATGCGATATGGCCGAGAAATGTAATTTTGATGTTAACTCCCAAACCGCTGCGCAGAAGTCAACCAAACTTCACCCAATAGTGTATTGTATCACAATCTAGTAGTTACATTTGAAAATTTTGTTCTAGGACATTTTGTTTGAACGCAATCATCAAACTTAATTAAAAAAGTCATTTAAGCCTTTTCACAGTGAGATCTATGCGATATGGCCGAGAAATGTAAATTTGATGTTAACTCCCAAACCGCTGCGCAGAAGTCAACCAAACTTCACCCAATAGTGTATTGTATCACAATCTAGTAGTTACATTTGAAAATTTTGTTCTAGGACATTTTGTTTGAGCGCAATCCTCAAACTTAGGTCAAAAAAGCCATTTAAGCCTTTTCACAGTGAGATCTATGCGATATGGCCGAGAAATGTAATTTTGATGTTCACTCCCAAACCGCTGCGCAGAAGTCAACCAAACTTCACCCAATAGTGTATTGTATCACAATCTAGTAGTTACATTTGAAAATTTTGTTCTAGGACATTTTGTTTGAGCGCAATCCTCAAACTTAGGTCAAAAAAGCCATTTAAGCCTTTTCACAGTGAGATCTATGCGATATGGCCGAGAAATGTAATTTTGATGTTAACTCTCAAACCGCTGCGCAGAAGTCAACCAAACTTCACCCAATAGTGTATTGTATCACAATCTAGTAGTTACATTTGAAAATTTTGTTCTAGGACATTTTGTTTGAACGCAATCATCAAACTTAATTAAAAAAGTCATTTAAGCCTTTTCACAGTGAGATCTATGCGATATGGCCGAGAAATGTAATTTTGATGTTAACTCCCAAACCGCTGCGCAGAAGTCAACCAAACTTCACCCAATAGTGTATTGTATCACAATCTAGTAGTTACATTTGAAAATTTTGTTCTAGAAAATTTTGTTTGAGCGCAATCATCAAACTTAATTAAAAAAGTCATTTAAGCCTTTTCACAGTGAGATCTATGCGATATGGCCGAGAAATGTAATTTTGATGTTAACTCCCAAACCGCTGCGCAGAAGTCAACCAAACTTCACCCATTAGTGTATTTTATCACAATCTAGTAGTTACATGTGGAAATTTGGTTCTAGGACATTTGATTTGAGCGCAATCCTCAAACTTAGGTCAAAAAAGCCATTTAAGCCTTTTCACAGTGAGATCTATGCGTTATGGCCGAGAAATGTAATTTTGATGTTAACTCCCAAACCGCTGCGCAGAAGTCAACCAAACTTCACCCAATAGTGTATTGTATCACAATCTAGTAGTTACATTTAAAAATTTTGTTCTAGGACATTTTGTTTGAACGCAATCATCAAACCTAATTAAAAAAGTCATTTAAGCCTTTTCACAGTGAGATCTATGCGATATGGCCGAGAAATGTAATTTTGATGTTAACTCCCAAACCGCTGCGCAGAAGTCAACCAAACTTCACCCATTAGTGTATTGTATCACAATCTAGTAGTTACATGTGGAAATTTGGTTATAGGACATTTGATTTGAGCGCAATCCTCAAACTTAGGTCAAAAAAGCCATTTAAGCCTTTTCACAGTGAGATCTATGCGATATGGCCGAGAAATGTAATTTTGATGTTAACTCCCAAACCGCTGCGCAGAAGTCAACCAAACTTCACCCAATAGTGTATTGTATCACAATCTAGTAGTTACATTTGAAAATTTTGTTCTAGGAAATTTTGTTTGAGCGCAATCATCAAACTTAATTAAAAAAGTCATTTAAGCCTTTTCACAGTGAGATCTATGCGATATGGCCGAGAAATGTAATTTTGATGTTAACTCCCAAACCGCTGCGCAGAAGTCAACCAAACTTCACCCATTAGTGTATTTTATCACAATCTAGTAGTTACATGTGGAAATTTGGTTCTAGGACATTTGATTTGAGCGCAATCCTCAAACTTAGGTCAAAAAAGCCATTTAAGCCTTTTCACAGTGAGATCTATGCGATATGGCCGAGAAATGTAATTTTGATGTTAACTCCCAAACCGCTGCGCAGAAGTCAACCAAACTTCACCCAATAGTGTATTGTATCACATTCTAGTAGTTACATTTGAAAATTTTGTTCTAGGACATTTTGTTTGAACGCAATCATCAAACTTAATTAAAAAAGTCATTTAAGCCTTTTCACAGTGAGATCTATGCGATATGGCCGAGAAATGTAATTTTGATGTTAACTCCCAAACCGCTGCGCAGAAGTCAACCAAACTTCACCCAATAGTGTATTGTATCACAATCTAGTAGTTACATTTGAAAATTTTGTTCTAGGACATTTTGTTTGAGCGCAATCCTCAAACTTAGGTCAAAAAAGTCATTTAAGCCTTTTCACAGTGAGATCTATGCGATATGGCCGAGAAATGTAATTTTGATGTTAACTCCCAAACCGCTGCGCAGAAGTCAACCAAACTTCACCCATTAGTGTATTTTATCACAATCTAGTAGTTACATGTGGAAATTTGGTTCTAGGACATTTGATTTGAGCGCAATCCTCAAACTTAGGTCAAAAAAGCCATTTAAGCCTTTTCACAGTGAGATCTATGCGATATGGCCGAGAAATGTAATTTTGATGTTAACTCCCAAACCGCTGCGCAGAAGTCAACCAAACTTCACCCAATAGTGTATTGTATCACATTCTAGTAGTTACATTTTAAAATTTCGTTCTAGGACATTTGGTTTGAGCGCAATCCTCAAACATAGGTCAAAAAAGCCATTTAAGCCTTTTCACAGTGAGATCTATGCGATATGGCCGAGAAATGTAATTTTGATGTTAACTCCCAAACCGCTGCGCAGAAGTCAACCAAACTTCACCCATTAGTGTATTTTATCACAATCTAGTAGTTACATGTGGAAATTTGGTTCTAGGACATTTGATTTGAGCGCAATCCTCAAACTTAGGTCAAAAAAGCCATTTAAGCCTTTTCACAGTGAGATCTATGCGATATGGCCGAGAAATGTAATTTTGATGTTAACTCCCAAACCGCTGCGCAGAAGTCAACCAAACTTCACCGAATAGTGTATTGTATCACAATCTAGTAGTTACATTTAAAAATTTTGTTCTAGGACATTTTGTTTGAACGCAATCATCAAACTTAATTAAAAAAGTCATTTAAGCCTTTTCACAGTGAGATCTATGCGATATGGCCGAGAAATGTAATTTTGATGTTAACTCCCAAACCGCTGCGCAGAAGTCAACCAACTTCACCCAATAGTGTATTGTATCACAATCTAGTAGTTACATTTGAAAATTTTGTTCTAGGAAATTTTGTTTGAGCGCAATCATCAAACTTAATTAAAAAAGTCATTTAAGCCTTTTCACAGTGAGATCTATGCGATATGGCCGAGAAATGTAATTTTGATGTTAACTCCCAAACCGCTGCGCAGAAGTCAACCAAACTTCACCCATTAGTGTATTGTATCACAATCTAGTAGTTACATGTGGAAATTTGGTTATAGGACATTTGATTTGAGCGCAATCCTCAAACTTAGGTCAAAAAAGCCATTTAAGCCTTTTCACAGTGAGATCTATGCGATATGGCCGAGAAATGTAATTTTGATGTTAACTCCCAAACCGCTGCGCAGAAGTCAACCAAACTTCACCCAATAGTGTATTGTATCACAATCTAGTAGTTACATTTGAAAATTTTGTTCTAGGACATTTTGTTTGAACGCAATCATCAAACTTAATTAAAAAAGTCATTTAAGCCTTTTCACAGTGAGATCTATGCGATATGGCCGAGAAATGTAATTTTGATGTTAACTCCCAAACCGCTGCGCAGAAGTCAACCAAACTTCACCCAATAGTGTATTGTATCACAATCTAGTAGTTACATTTGAAAATTTTGTTCTAGGACATTTTGTTTGAGCGCAATCCTCAAACTTAGGTCAAAAAAGTCATTTAAGCCTTTTCACAGTGAGATCTATGCGATATGGCCGAGAAATGTAATTTTGATGTTAACTCCCAAACCGCTGCGCAGAAGTCAACCAAACTTCACCCATTAGTGTATTGTATCACAATCTAGTAGTTACATGTGGAAATTTGGTTATAGGACATTTGATTTGAGCGCAATCCTCAAACTTAGGTCAAAAAAGCCATTTAAGCCTTTTCACAGTGAGATCTATGCGATATGGCCGAGAAATGTAATTTTGATGTTAACTCCCAAACCGCTGCGCAGAAGTCAACCAAACTTCACCCAATAGTGTATTGTATCACAATCTAGTAGTTACATTTGAAAATTTTGTTCTAGAAAATTTTGTTTGAGCGCAATCATCAAACTTAATTAAAAAAGTCATTTAAGCCTTTTCACAGTGAGATCTATGCGATATGGCCGAGAAATGTAATTTTGATGTTAACTCCCAAACCGCTGCGCAGAAGTCAACCAAACTTCACCCAATAGTGTATTGTATCACAATCTAGTAGTTACATTTGAAAATTTTGTTCTAGGAAATTTTGTTTGAGCGCAATCATCAAACTTAATTAAAAAAGTCATTTAAGCCTTTTCACAGTGAGATCTATGCGATATGGCCGAGAAATGTAATTTTGATGTTAACTCCCAAACCGCTGCGCAGAAGTCAACCAAACTTCACCCATTAGTGTATTTTATCACAATCTAGTAGTTACATGTGGAAATTTGGTTCTAGGACATTTGATTTGAGCGCAATCCTCAAACTTAGGTCAAAAAAGCCATTTAAGCCTTTTCACAGTGAGATCTATGCGATATGGCCGAGAAATGTAATTTTGATGTTAACTCCCAAACCGCTGCGCAGAAGTCAACCAAACTTCACCCAATAGTGTATTGTATCACATTCTAGTAGTTACATTTGAAAATTTCGTTCTAGGACATTTGGTTTGAGCGCAATCCTCAAACTTAGGTCAAAAAAGCCATTTAAGCCTTTTCACAGTGAGATCTATGCGATATGGCCGAGAAATGTAATTTTGATGTTAACTCCCAAACCGCTGCGCAGAAGTCAACCAAACTTCACCCAATAGTGTATTGTATCACAATCTAGTAGTAACATTTGAAAATTTTGTTCTAGGAAATTTTGTTTGAGCGCAATCATCAAACTTAATTAAAAAAGTCATTTAAGCCTTTTCACAGTGAGATCTATACGATATGGCCGAGAAATGTAATTTTGATGTTAACTCCCAAACCGCTGCGCAGAAGTCAACCAAACTTCACCCATTAGTGTATTTTATCACAATCTAGTAGTTACATGTGGAAATTTGGTTCTAGGACATTTGATTTGAGCGCAATCCTCAAACTTAGGTCAAAAAAGCCATTTAAGCCTTTTCACAGTGAGATCTATGCGATATGGCCGAGAAATGTAATTTTGATGTTAACTCCCAAACCGCTGCGCAGAAGTCAACCAAACTTCACCCAATAGTGTATTGTATCACATTCTAGTAGTTACATTTGAAAATTTCGTTCTAGGACATTTGGTTTGAGAGCAATCCTCAAACTTAGGTCAAAAAAGCCATTTAAGCCTTTTCACAGTGAGATCTATGCGATATGGCCGAGAAATGTAATTTTGATGTTAACTCCCAAACCGCTGCGCAGAAGTCAACCAAACTTCACCCAATAGTGTATTGTATCACAATCTAGTAGTTACATTTGAAAATTTTGTTCTAGGACATTTTGTTTGAACGCAATCATCAAACTTAATTAAAAAAGTCATTTAAGCCTTTTCACAGTGAGATCTATGCGATATGGCCGAGAAATGTAAATTTGATGTTAACTCCCAAACCGCTGCGCAGAAGTCAACCAAACTTCACCCAATAGTGTATTGTATCACAATCTAGTAGTTACATTTGAAAATTTTGTTCTAGGACATTTTGTTTGAGCGCAATCCTCAAACTTAGGTCAAAAAAGCCATTTAAGCCTTTTCACAGTGAGATCTATGCGATATGGCCGAGAAATGTAATTTTGATGTTCACTCCCAAACCGCTGCGCAGAAGTCAACCAAACTTCACCCAATAGTGTATTGTATCACAATCTAGTAGTTACATTTGAAAATTTTGTTCTAGGACATTTTGTTTGAGCGCAATCCTCAAACTTAGGTCAAAAAAGCCATTTAAGCCTTTTCACAGTGAGATCTATGCGATATGGCCGAGAAATGTAATTTTGATGTTAACTCTCAAACCGCTGCGCAGAAGTCAACCAAACTTCACCCAATAGTGTATTGTATCACAATCTAGTAGTTACATTTGAAAATTTTGTTCTAGGACATTTTGTTTGAACGCAATCATCAAACTTAATTAAAAAAGTCATTTAAGCCTTTTCACAGTGAGATCTATGCGATATGGCCGAGAAATGTAATTTTGATGTTAACTCCCAAACCGCTGCGCAGAAGTCAACCAAACTTCACCCAATAGTGTATTGTATCACAATCTAGTAGTTACATTTGAAAATTTTGTTCTAGAAAATTTTGTTTGAGCGCAATCATCAAACTTAATTAAAAAAGTCATTTAAGCCTTTTCACAGTGAGATCTATGCGATATGGCCGAGAAATGTAATTTTGATGTTAACTCCCAAACCGCTGCGCAGAAGTCAACCAAACTTCACCCATTAGTGTATTTTATCACAATCTAGTAGTTACATGTGGAAATTTGGTTCTAGGACATTTGATTTGAGCGCAATCCTCAAACTTAGGTCAAAAAAGCCATTTAAGCCTTTTCACAGTGAGATCTATGCGTTATGGCCGAGAAATGTAATTTTGATGTTAACTCCCAAACCGCTGCGCAGAAGTCAACCAAACTTCACCCAATAGTGTATTGTATCACAATCTAGTAGTTACATTTAAAAATTTTGTTCTAGGACATTTTGTTTGAACGCAATCATCAAACCTAATTAAAAAAGTCATTTAAGCCTTTTCACAGTGAGATCTATGCGATATGGCCGAGAAATGTAATTTTGATGTTAACTCCCAAACCGCTGCGCAGAAGTCAACCAAACTTCACCCATTAGTGTATTGTATCACAATCTAGTAGTTACATGTGGAAATTTGGTTATAGGACATTTGATTTGAGCGCAATCCTCAAACTTAGGTCAAAAAAGCCATTTAAGCCTTTTCACAGTGAGATCTATGCGATATGGCCGAGAAATGTAATTTTGATGTTAACTCCCAAACCGCTGCGCAGAAGTCAACCAAACTTCACCCAATAGTGTATTGTATCACAATCTAGTAGTTACATTTGAAAATTTTGTTCTAGGAAATTTTGTTTGAGCGCAATCATCAAACTTAATTAAAAAAGTCATTTAAGCCTTTTCACAGTGAGATCTATGCGATATGGCCGAGAAATGTAATTTTGATGTTAACTCCCAAACCGCTGCGCAGAAGTCAACCAAACTTCACCCATTAGTGTATTTTATCACAATCTAGTAGTTACATGTGGAAATTTGGTTCTAGGACATTTGATTTGAGCGCAATCCTCAAACTTAGGTCAAAAAAGCCATTTAAGCCTTTTCACAGTGAGATCTATGCGATATGGCCGAGAAATGTAATTTTGATGTTAACTCCCAAACCGCTGCGCAGAAGTCAACCAAACTTCACCCAATAGTGTATTGTATCACATTCTAGTAGTTACATTTGAAAATTTTGTTCTAGGACATTTTGTTTGAACGCAATCATCAAACTTAATTAAAAAAGTCATTTAAGCCTTTTCACAGTGAGATCTATGCGATATGGCCGAGAAATGTAATTTTGATGTTAACTCCCAAACCGCTGCGCAGAAGTCAACCAAACTTCACCCAATAGTGTATTGTATCACAATCTAGTAGTTACATTTGAAAATTTTGTTCTAGGACATTTTGTTTGAGCGCAATCCTCAAACTTAGGTCAAAAAAGTCATTTAAGCCTTTTCACAGTGAGATCTATGCGATATGGCCGAGAAATGTAATTTTGATGTTAACTCCCAAACCGCTGCGCAGAAGTCAACCAAACTTCACCCATTAGTGTATTTTATCACAATCTAGTAGTTACATGTGGAAATTTGGTTCTAGGACATTTGATTTGAGCGCAATCCTCAAACTTAGGTCAAAAAAGCCATTTAAGCCTTTTCACAGTGAGATCTATGCGATATGGCCGAGAAATGTAATTTTGATGTTAACTCCCAAACCGCTGCGCAGAAGTCAACCAAACTTCACCCAATAGTGTATTGTATCACATTCTAGTAGTTACATTTTAAAATTTCGTTCTAGGACATTTGGTTTGAGCGCAATCCTCAAACATAGGTCAAAAAAGCCATTTAAGCCTTTTCACAGTGAGATCTATGCGATATGGCCGAGAAATGTAATTTTGATGTTAACTCCCAAACCGCTGCGCAGAAGTCAACCAAACTTCACCCATTAGTGTATTTTATCACAATCTAGTAGTTACATGTGGAAATTTGGTTCTAGGACATTTGATTTGAGCGCAATCCTCAAACTTAGGTCAAAAAAGCCATTTAAGCCTTTTCACAGTGAGATCTATGCGATATGGCCGAGAAATGTAATTTTGATGTTAACTCCCAAACCGCTGCGCAGAAGTCAACCAAACTTCACCGAATAGTGTATTGTATCACAATCTAGTAGTTACATTTAAAAATTTTGTTCTAGGACATTTTGTTTGAACGCAATCATCAAACTTAATTAAAAAAGTCATTTAAGCCTTTTCACAGTGAGATCTATGCGATATGGCCGAGAAATGTAATTTTGATGTTAACTCCCAAACCGCTGCGCAGAAGTCAACCAAACTTCACCCAATAGTGTATTGTATCACAATCTAGTAGTTACATTTGAAAATTTTGTTCTAGGAAATTTTGTTTGAGCGCAATCATCAAACTTAATTAAAAAAGTCATTTAAGCCTTTTCACAGTGAGATCTATGCGATATGGCCGAGAAATGTAATTTTGATGTTAACTCCCAAACCGCTGCGCAGAAGTCAACCAAACTTCACCCATTAGTGTATTGTATCACAATCTAGTAGTTACATGTGGAAATTTGGTTATAGGACATTTGATTTGAGCGCAATCCTCAAACTTAGGTCAAAAAAGCCATTTAAGCCTTTTCACAGTGAGATCTATGCGATATGGCCGAGAAATGTAATTTTGATGTTAACTCCCAAACCGCTGCGCAGAAGTCAACCAAACTTCACCCAATAGTGTATTGTATCACAATCTAGTAGTTACATTTGAAAATTTTGTTCTAGGACATTTTGTTTGAACGCAATCATCAAACTTAATTAAAAAAGTCATTTAAGCCTTTTCACAGTGAGATCTATGCGATATGGCCGAGAAATGTAATTTTGATGTTAACTCCCAAACCGCTGCGCAGAAGTCAACCAAACTTCACCCAATAGTGTATTGTATCACAATCTAGTAGTTACATTTGAAAATTTTGTTCTAGGACATTTTGTTTGAGCGCAATCCTCAAACTTAGGTCAAAAAAGTCATTTAAGCCTTTTCACAGTGAGATCTATGCGATATGGCCGAGAAATGTAATTTTGATGTTAACTCCCAAACCGCTGCGCAGAAGTCAACCAAACTTCACCCATTAGTGTATTGTATCACAATCTAGTAGTTACATGTGGAAATTTGGTTATAGGACATTTGATTTGAGCGCAATCCTCAAACTTAGGTCAAAAAAGCCATTTAAGCCTTTTCACAGTGAGATCTATGCGATATGGCCGAGAAATGTAATTTTGATGTTAACTCCCAAACCGCTGCGCAGAAGTCAACCAAACTTCACCCAATAGTGTATTGTATCACAATCTAGTAGTTACATTTGAAAATTTTGTTCTAGAAAATTTTGTTTGAGCGCAATCATCAAACTTAATTAAAAAAGTCATTTAAGCCTTTTCACAGTGAGATCTATGCGATATGGCCGAGAAATGTAATTTTGATGTTAACTCCCAAACCGCTGCGCAGAAGTCAACCAAACTTCACCCAATAGTGTATTGTATCACAATCTAGTAGTTACATTTAAAAATTTTGTTCTAGGACATTTTGTTTGAACGCAATCATCAAACCTAATTAAAAAAGTCATTTAAGCCTTTTCACAGTGAGATCTATGCGATATGGCCGAGAAATGTAATTTTGATGTTAACTCCCAAACCGCTGCGCAGAAGTCAACCAAACTTCACCCATTAGTGTATTGTATCACAATCTAGTAGTTACATGTGGAAATTTGGTTATAGGACATTTGATTTGAGCGCAATCCTCAAACTTAGGTCAAAAAAGTCATTTAAGCCTTTTCACAGTGAGATCTATGCGATATGGCCGAGAAATGTAATTTTGATGTTAACTCCCAAACCGCTGCGCAGAAGTCAACCAAACTTCACCCAATAGTGTATTGTATCACAATCTAGTAGTTACATTTGAAAATTTTGTTCTAGGACATTTTGTTTGAACGCAATCATCAAACTTAATTAAAAAAGTCATTTAAGCCTTTCCACAGTGAGATCTATGCGATATGGCCGAGAAATGTAAATTTGATGTTAACTCCCAAACCGCTGCGCAGAAGTCAACCAAACTTCACCCAATAGTGTATTGTATCACAATCTAGTAGTTACATTTGAAAATTTTGTTCTAGGACATTTTGTTTGAGCGCAATCCTCAAACTTAGGTCAAAAAAGCCATTTAAGCCTTTTCACAGTGAGATCTATGCGATATGGCCGAGAAATGTAATTTTGATGTTAACTCCCAAACCGCTGCGCAGAAGTCAACCAAACTTCACCCAATAGTGTATTGTATCACAATCTAGTAGTTACATTTGAAAATTTTGTTCTAGGACATTTTGTTTGAACGCAATCATCAAACTTAATTAAAAAAGTCATTTAAGCCTTTTCACAGTGAGATCTATGCGATATGGCCGAGAAATGTAATTTTGATGTTAACTCCCAAACCGCTGCGCAGAAGTCAACCAAACTTCACCCAATAGTGTATTGTATCACAATCTAGTAGTTACATTTGAAAATTTTGTTCTAGGAAATTTTGTTTGAGCGCAATCATCAAACTTAATTAAAAAAGTCATTTAAGCCTTTTCACAGTGAGATCTATGCGATATGGCCGAGAAATGTAATTTTGATGTTAACTCCCAAACCGCTGCGCAGAAGTCAACCAAACTTCACCCATTAGTGTATTTTATCACAATCTAGTAGTTACATGTGGAAATTTGGTTCTAGGACATTTTGTTTGAGCGCAATCCTCAAACTTAGGTCAAAAAAGTCATTTAAGCCTTTTCACAGTGAGATCTATGCGATATGGCCGAGAAATGTAATTTTGATGTTAACTCCCAAACCGCTGCGCAGAAGTCAACCAAACTTCACCCATTAGTGTATTTTATCACAGTCTAGTAGTTACATGTGGAAATTTGGTTCTAGGACATTTGATTTGAGCGCAATCCTCAAACTTAGGTCAAAAAAGCCATTTAAGCCTTTTCACAGTGAGATCTATGCGATATGGCCGAGAAATGTAATTTTGATGTTAACTCCCAAACCGCTGCGCAGAAGTCAACCAAACTTCACCGAATAGTGTATTGTATCACAATCTAGTAGTTACATTTAAAAATTTTGTTCTAGGACATTTTGTTTGAACGCAATCATCAAACAATTAAAAAAGTCATTTAAGCCTTTTCACAGTGAGATCTATGCGATATGGCCGAGAAATGTAATTTTGATGTTAACTCCCAAACCGCTGCGCAGAAGTCAACCAAACTTCACCCAATAGTGTATTGTATCACAATCTAGTAGTTACATTTGAAAATTTTGTTCTAGGAAATTTTGTTTGAGCGCAATCATCAAACTTAATTAAAAAAGTCATTTAAGCCTTTTCACAGTGAGATCTATGCGATATGGCCGAGAAATGTAATTTTGATGTTAACTCCCAAACCGCTGCGCAGAAGTCAACCAAACTTCACCCATTAGTGTATTTTATCACAATCTAGTAGTTACATGTGGAAATTTGGTTCTAGGACATTTGATTTGAGCGCAATCCTCAAACTTAGGTCAAAAAAGCCATTTAAGCCTTTTCACAGTGAGATCTATGCGATATGGCCGAGAAATGTAATTTTGATGTTCACTCCCAAACCGCTGCGCAGAAGTCAACCAAACTTCACCCAATAGTGTATTGTATCACAATCTAGTAGTTACATTTGAAAATTTTGTTCTAGGAAATTTTGTTTGAGCGCAATCATCAAACTTAATTAAAAAAGTCATTTAAGCCTTTTCACAGTGAGATCTATGCGATATGGCCGAGAAATGTAATTTTGATGTTAACTCCCAAACCGCTGCGCAGAAGTCAACCAAACTTCACCCATTAGTGTATTTTATCACAATCTAGTAGTTACATGTGGAAATTTGGTTCTAGGACATTTGATTTGAGCGCAATCCTCAAACTTAGGTCAAAAAAGTCATTTAAGCCTTTTCACAGTGAGATCTATGCGATATGGCCGAGAAATGTAATTTTGATGTTAACTCCCAAACCGCTGCGCAGAAGTCAACCAAACTTCACCCAATAGTGTATTGTATCACAATCTAGTAGTTACATTTGAAAATTTTGTTCTAGAAAATTTTGTTTGAGCGCAATCATCAAACTTAATTAAAAAAGTCATTTAAGCCTTTTCACAGTGAGATCTATGCGATATGGCCGAGAAATGTAATTTTGATGTTAACTCCCAAACCGCTGCGCAGAAGTCAACCAAACTTCACCCATTAGTGTATTTTATCACAATCTAGTAGTTACATGTGGAAATTTGGTTCTAGGACATTTGATTTGAGCGCAATCCTCAAACTTAGGTCAAAAAAGCCATTTAAGCCTTTTCACAGTGAGATCTATGCGATATGGCCGAGAAATGTAATTTTGATGTTAACTCCCAAACCGCTGCGCAGAAGTCAACCAAACTTCACCCAATAGTGTATTGTATCACAATCTAGTAGTTACATTTAAAAATTTTGTTCTAGGACATTTTGTTTGAACGCAATCATCAAACCTAATTAAAAAAGTCATTTAAGCCTTTTCACAGTGAGATCTATGCGATATGGCCGAGAAATGTAATTTTGATGTTAACTCCCAAACCGCTGCGCAGAAGTCAACCAAACTTCACCCATTAGTGTATTGTATCACAATCTAGTAGTTACATGTGGAAATTTGGTTATAGGACATTTGATTTGAGCGCAATCCTCAAACTTAGGTCAAAAAAGCCATTTAAGTCTTTTCACAGTGAGATCTATGCGATATGGCCGAGAAATGTAATTTTGATGTTAACTCCCAAACCGCTGCGCAGAAGTCAACCAAACTTCACCCAATAGTGTATTGTATCACAATCTAGTAGTTACATTTGAAAATTTTGTTCTAGGAAATTTTGTTTGAGCGCAATCATCAAACTTAATTAAAAAAGTCATTTAAGCCTTTTCACAGTGAGATCTATGCGATATGGCCGAGAAATGTAATTTTGATGTTAACTCCCAAACCGCTGCGCAGAAGTCAACCAAACTTCACCCATTAGTGTATTTTATCACAATCTAGTAGTTACATGTGGAAATTTGGTTCTAGGACATTTGATTTGAGCGCAATCCTCAAACTTAGGTCAAAAAAGCCATTTAAGCCTTTTCACAGTGAGATCTATGCGATATGGCCGAGAAATGTAATTTTGATGTTAACTCCCAAACCGCTGCGCAGAAGTCAACCAAACTTCACCCAATAGTGTATTGTATCACATTCTAGTAGTTACATTTGAAAATTTCGTTCTAGGACATTTGGTTTGAGCGCAATCCTCAAACTTAGGTCAAAAAAAGCCATTTAAGCCTTTTCACAGTGAGATCTATGCGATATGGCCGAGAAATGTAATTTTGATGTTAACTCCCAAACCGCTGCGCAGAAGTCAACCAAACTTCACCCAATAGTGTATTGTATCACAATCTAGTAGTTACATTTGAAAATTTTGTTCTAGGACATTTTGTTTGAACGCAATCATCAAACTTAATTAAAAAAGTCATTTAAGCCTTTTCACAGTGAGATCTATGCGATATGGCCGAGAAATGTAATTTTGATGTTAACTCCCAAACCGCTGCGCAGAAGTCAACCAAACTTCACCCAATAGTGTATTGTATCACAATCTAGTAGTTACATTTGAAAATTTTGTTCTAGGACATTTTGTTTGAGCGCAATCCTCAAACTTAGGTCAAAAAAGTCATTTAAGCCTTTTCACAGTGAGATCTATGCGATATGGCCGAGAAATGTAATTTTGATGTTAACTCCCAAACCGCTGCGCAGAAGTCAACCAAACTTCACCCATTAGTGTATTGTATCACAATCTAGTAGTTACATGTGGAAATTTGGTTATAGGACATTTGATTTGAGCGCAATCCTCAAACTTAGGTCAAAAAAGCCATTTAAGCCTTTTCACAGTGAGATCTATGCGATATGGCCGAGAAATGTAATTTTGATGTTAACTCCCAAACCGCTGCGCAGAAGTCAACCAAACTTCACCCAATAGTGTATTGTATCACAATCTAGTAGTTACATTTGAAAATTTTGTTCTAGGAAATTTTGTTTGAGCGCAATCATCAAACTTAATTAAAAAAGTCATTTAAGCCTTTTCACAGTGAGATCTATGCGATATGGCCGAGAAATATAATTTTGATGTTAACTCCCAAACCGCTGCGCAGAAGTCAACCAAACTTCACCCATTAGTGTATTTTATCACAATCTAGTAGTTACATGTGGAAATTTGGTTCTAGGACATTTGATTTGAGCGCAATCCTCAAACTTAGGTCAAAAAAGCCATTTAAGCCTTTTCACAGTGAGATCTATGCGATATGGCCGAGAAATGTAATTTTGATGTTAACTCCCAAACCGCTGCGCAGAAGTCAACCAAACTTCACCCAATAGTGTATTGTGTCACATTCTAGTAGTTACATTTGAAAATTTCGTTCTAGGACATTTGGTTTGAGCGCAATCCTCAAACTTAGGTCAAAAAAGTCATTTAAGCCTTTTCACAGTGAGATCTATGCGATATGGCCGAGAAATGTAATTTTGATGTTAACTCCCAAACCGCTGCGCAGAAGTCAACCAAACTTCACCCAATAGTGTATTGTATCACAATCTAGTAGTTACATTTGAAAATTTTGTTCTAGGACATTTTGTTTGAGCGCAATCCTCAAACTTAGGTCAAAAAAGCCATTTAAGCCTTTTCACAGTGAGATCTATGCGATATGGCCGAGAAATGTAATTTTGATGTTAACTCTCAAACCGCTGCGCAGAAGTCAACCAAACTTCACCCAATAGTGTATTGTATCACAATCTAGTAGTTACATTTGAAAATTTTGTTCTAGGACATTTTGTTTGAACGCAATCATCAAACTTAATTAAAAAAGTCATTTAAGCCTTTTCACAGTGAGATCTATGCGATATGGCCGAGAAATGTAATTTTGATGTTAACTCCCAAACCGCTGCGCAGAAGTCAACCAAACTTCACCCAATAGTGTATTGTATCACAATCTAGTAGTTACATTTGAAAATTTTGTTCTAGAAAATTTTGTTTGAGCGCAATCATCAAACTTAATTAAAAAAGTCATTTAAGCCTTTTCACAGTGAGATCTATGCGATATGGCCGAGAAATGTAATTTTGATGTTAACTCCCAAACCGCTGCGCAGAAGTCAACCAAACTTCACCCATTAGTGTATTTTATCACAATCTAGTAGTTACATGTGGAAATTTGGTTCTAGGACATTTGATTTGAGCGCAATCCTCAAACTTAGGTCAAAAAAGCCATTTAAGCCTTTTCACAGTGAGATCTATGCGATATGGCCGAGAAATGTAATTTTGATGTTAACTCCCAAACCGCTGCGCAGAAGTCAACCAAACTTCACCCAATAGTGTATTGTATCACAATCTAGTAGTTACATTTAAAAATTTTGTTCTAGGACATTTTGTTTGAACGCAATCATCAAACCTAATTAAAAAAGTCATTTAAGCCTTTTCACAGTGAGATCTATGCGATATGGCCGAGAAATGTAATTTTGATGTTAACTCCCAAACCGCTGCGCAGAAGTCAACCAAACTTCACCCATTAGTGTATTGTATCACAATCTAGTAGTTACATGTGGAAATTTGGTTATAGGACATTTGATTTGAGCGCAATCCTCAAACTTAGGTCAAAAAAGTCATTTAAGCCTTTTCACAGTGAGATCTATGCGATATGGCCGAGAAATGTAATTTTGATGTTAACTCCCAAACCGCTGCGCAGAAGTCAACCAAACTTCACCCAATAGTGTATTGTATCACAATCTAGTAGTTACATTTGAAAATTTTGTTCTAGGACATTTTGTTTGAACGCAATCATCAAACTTAATTAAAAAAGTCATTTAAGCCTTTTCACAGTGAGATCTATGCGATATGGCCGAGAAATGTAAATTTGATGTTAACTCCCAAACCGCTGCGCAGAAGTCAACCAAACTTCACCCAATAGTGTATTGTATCACAATCTAGTAGTTACATTTGAAAATTTTGTTCTAGGACATTTTGTTTGAGCGCAATCCTCAAACTTAGGTCAAAAAAGCCATTTAAGCCTTTTCACAGTGAGATCTATGCGATATGGCCGAGAAATGTAATTTTGATGTTAACTCCCAAACCGCTGCGCAGAAGTCAACCAAACTTCACCCAATAGTGTATTGTATCACAATCTAGTAGTTACATTTGAAAATTTTGTTCTAGGACATTTTGTTTGAACGCAATCATCAAACTTAATTAAAAAAGTCATTTAAGCCTTTTCACAGTGAGATCTATGCGATATGGCCGAGAAATGTAATTTTGATGTTAACTCCCAAACCGCTGCGCAGAAGTCAACCAAACTTCACCCAATAGTGTATTGTATCACAATCTAGTAGTTACATTTGAAAATTTTGTTCTAGGAAATTTTGTTTGAGCGCAATCATCAAACTTAATTAAAAAAGTCATTTAAGCCTTTTCACAGTGAGATCTATGCGATATGGCCGAGAAATGTAATTTTGATGTTAACTCCCAAACCGCTGCGCAGAAGTCAACCAAACTTCACCCATTAGTGTATTTTATCACAATCTAGTAGTTACATGTGGAAATTTGGTTCTAGGACATTTGATTTGAGCGCAATCCTCAAACTTAGGTCAAAAAAGCCATTTAAGCCTTTTCACAGTGAGATCTATGCGATATGGCCGAGAAATGTAATTTTGATGTTAACTCCCAAACCGCTGCGCAGAAGTCAACCAAACTTCACCGAATAGTGTATTGTATCACAATCTAGTAGTTACATTTAAAAATTTTGTTCTAGGACATTTTGTTTGAACGCAATCATCAAACTTAATTAAAAAAGTCATTTAAGCCTTTTCACAGTGAGATCTATGCGATATGGCCGAGAAATGTAATTTTGATGTTAACTCCCAAACCGCTGCGCAGAAGTCAACCAAACTTCACCCAATAGTGTATTGTATCACAATCTAGTAGTTACATTTGAAAATTTTGTTCTAGGAAATTTTGTTTGAGCGCAATCATCAAACTTAATTAAAAAAGTCATTTAAGCCTTTTCACAGTGAGATCTATGCGATATGGCCGAGAAATGTAATTTTGATGTTAACTCCCAAACCGCTGCGCAGAAGTCAACCAAACTTCACCCATTAGTGTATTTTATCACAATCTAGTAGTTACATGTGGAAATTTGGTTCTAGGACATTTGATTTGAGCGCAATCCTCAAACTTAGGTCAAAAAAGCCATTTAAGCCTTTTCACAGTGAGATCTATGCGATATGGCCGAGAAATGTAATTTTGATGTTAACTCCCAAACCGCTGCGCAGAAGTCAACCAAACTTCACCGAATAGTGTATTGTATCACAATCTAGTAGTTACATTTAAAAATTTTGTTCTAGGACATTTTGTTTGAACGCAATCATCAAACCTAATTAAAAAAGTCATTTAAGCCTTTTCACAGTGAGATCTATGCGATATGGCCGAGAAATGTAATTTTGATGTTAACTCCCAAACCGCTGCGCAGAAGTCAACCAAACTTCACCCAATAGTGTATTGTATCACAATCTAGTAGTTACATTTGAAAATTTTGTTCTAGGAAATTTTGTTTGAGCGCAATCATCAAACTTAATTAAAAAAGTCATTTAAGCCTTTTCACAGTGAGATCTATGCGATATGGCCGAGAAATGTAATTTTGATGTTAACTCCCAAACCGCTGCGCAGAAGTCAACCAAACTTCACCCATTAGTGTATTTTATCACAATCTAGTAGTTACATGTGGAAATTTGGTTCTAGGACATTTGATTTGAGCGCAATCCTCAAACTTAGGTCAAAAAAGCCATTTAAGCCTTTTCACAGTGAGATCTATGCGATATGGCCGAGAAATGTAATTTTGATGTTCACTCCCAAACCGCTGCGCAGAAGTCAACCAAACTTCACCCAATAGTGTATTGTATCACAATCTAGTAGTTACATTTGAAAATTTTGTTCTAGGAAATTTTGTTTGAGCGCAATCATCAAACTTAATTAAAAAAGTCATTTAAGCCTTTTCACAGTGAGATCTATGCGATATGGCCGAGAAATGTAATTTTGATGTTAACTCCCAAACCGCTGCGCAGAAGTCAACCAAACTTCACCCATTAGTGTATTTTATCACAATCTAGTAGTTACATGTGGAAATTTGGTTCTAGGACATTTGATTTGAGCGCAATCCTCAAACTTAGGTCAAAAAAGCCATTTAAGCCTTTTCACAGTGAGATCTATGCGATATGGCCGAGAAATGTAATTTTGATGTTAACTCCCAAACCGCTGCGCAGAAGTCAACCAAACTTCACCCAATAGTGTATTGTATCACATTCTAGTAGTTACATTTGAAAATTTCGTTCTAGGACATTTGGTTTGAGCGCAATCCTCAAACTTAGGTCAAAAAAGCCATTTAAGCCTTTTCACAGTGAGATCTATGCGATATGGCCGAGAAATGTAATTTTGATGTTAACTCCCAAACCGCTGCGCAGAAGTCAACCAAACTTCACCCAATAGTGTATTGTATCACATTCTAGTAGTTACATTTGAAAATTTCGTTCTAGGACATTTGGTTTGAGCGCAATCCTCAAACTTAGGTAAAAAAAGCCATTTAAGCCTTTTCACAGTGAGATCTATGCGATATGGCCGAGAAATGTAATTTTGATGTTAACTCCCAAACCGCTGCGCAGAAGTCAACCAAACTTCACCCAATAGTGTATTATATCACAATCTAGTAGTTACATTTGAAAATTTTGTTCTAGGAAATTTTGTTTGAGCGCAATCATCAAACTTAATTAAAAAAGTCATTTAAGCCTTTTCACAGTGAGATCTATGCGATATGGCCGAGAAATGTAATTTTGATGTTAACTCCCAAACCGCTGCGCAGAAGTCAACCAAACTTCACCCATTAGTGTATTTTATCACAATCTAGTAGTTACATGTGGAAATTTGGTTCTAGGACATTTGATTTGAGCGCAATCCTCAAACTTAGGTCAAAAAAGCCATTTAAGCCTTTTCACAGTGAGATCTATGCGATATGGCCGAGAAATGTAATTTTGATGTTAACTCCCAAACCGCTGCGCAGAAGTCAACCAAACTTCACCCATTAGTGTATTGTATCACAATCTAGTAGTTACATGTGGAAATTTGGTTATAGGACATTTGATTTGAGCGCAATCCTCAAACTTAGGTCAAAAAAGCCATTTAAGCCTTTTCACAGTGAGATCTATGCGATATGGCCGAGAAATGTAATTTTGATGTTAACTCCCAAACCGCTGCGCAGAAGTCAACCAAACTTCACCCATTAGTGTATTGTATCACAATCTAGTAGTTACATGTGGAAATTTGGTTATAGGACATTTGATTTGAGCGCAATCCTCAAACTTAGGTCAAAAAAGTCATTTAAGCCTTTTCACAGTGAGATCTATGCGATATGGCCGAGAAATGTAATTTTGATGTTAACTCCCAAACCGCTGCGCAGAAGTCAACCAAACTTCACCCAATAGTGTATTGTATCACAATCTAGTAGTTACATTTGAAAATTTTGTTCTAGGACATTTTGTTTGAACGCAATCATCAAACTTAATTAAAAAAGTCATTTAAGCCTTTTCACAGTGAGATCTATGCGATATGGCCGAGAAATGTAAATTTGATGTTAACTCCCAAACCGCTGCGCAGAAGTCAACCAAACTTCACCCAATAGTGTATTGTATCACAATCTAGTAGTTACATTTGAAAATTTTGTTCTAGGACATTTTGTTTGAGCGCAATCCTCAAACTTAGGTCAAAAAAGCCATTTAAGCCTTTTCACAGTGAGATCTATGCGATATGGCCGAGAAATGTAATTTTGATGTTAACTCCCAAACCGCTGCGCAGAAGTCAACCAAACTTCACCCAATAGTGTATTGTATCACAATCTAGTAGTTACATTTGAAAATTTTGTTCTAGGACATTTTGTTTGAACGCAATCATCAAACTTAATTAAAAAAGTCATTTAAGCCTTTTCACAGTGAGATCTATGCGATATGGCCGAGAAATGTAATTTTGATGTTAACTCCCAAACCGCTGCGCAGAAGTCAACCAAACTTCACCCAATAGTGTATTGTATCACAATCTAGTAGTTACATTTGAAAATTTTGTTCTAGGAAATTTTGTTTGAGCGCAATCATCAAACTTAATTAAAAAAGTCATTTAAGCCTTTTCACAGTGAGATCTATGCGATATGGCCGAGAAATGTAATTTTGATGTTAACTCCCAAACCGCTGCGCAGAAGTCAACCAAACTTCACCCATTAGTGTATTTTATCACAATCTAGTAGTTACATGTGGAAATTTGGTTCTAGGACATTTGATTTGAGCGCAATCCTCAAACTTAGGTCAAAAAAGCCATTTAAGCCTTTTCACAGTGAGATCTATGCGATATGGCCGAGAAATGTAATTTTGATGTTAACTCCCAAACCGCTGCGCAGAAGTCAACCAAACTTCACCGAATAGTGTATTGTATCACAATCTAGTAGTTACATTTAAAAATTTTGTTCTAGGACATTTTGTTTGAACGCAATCATCAAACTTAATTAAAAAAGTCATTTAAGCCTTTTCACAGTGAGATCTATGCGATATGGCCGAGAAATGTAATTTTGATGTTAACTCCCAAACCGCTGCGCAGAAGTCAACCAAACTTCACCCAATAGTGTATTGTATCACAATCTAGTAGTTACATTTGAAAATTTTGTTCTAGGAAATTTTGTTTGAGCGCAATCATCAAACTTAATTAAAAAAGTCATTTAAGCCTTTTCACAGTGAGATCTATGCGATATGGCCGAGAAATGTAATTTTGATGTTAACTCCCAAACCGCTGCGCAGAAGTCAACCAAACTTCACCCATTAGTGTATTTTATCACAATCTAGTAGTTACATGTGGAAATTTGGTTCTAGGACATTTGATTTGAGCGCAATCCTCAAACTTAGGTCAAAAAAGCCATTTAAGCCTTTTCACAGTGAGATCTATGCGATATGGCCGAGAAATGTAATTTTGATGTTAACTCCCAAACCGCTGCGCAGAAGTCAACCAAACTTCACCGAATAGTGTATTGTATCACAATCTAGTAGTTACATTTAAAAATTTTGTTCTAGGACATTTTGTTTGAACGCAATCATCAAACAATTAAAAAAGTCATTTAAGCCTTTTCACAGTGAGATCTATGCGATATGGCCGAGAAATGTAATTTTGATGTTAACTCCCAAACCGCTGCGAAGAAGTCAACCAAACTTCACCCAATAGTGTATTGTATCACAATCTAGTAGTTACATTTGAAAATTTTGTTCTAGGAAATTTTGTTTGAGCGCAATCATCAAACTTAATTAAAAAAGTCATTTAAGCCTTTTCACAGTGAGATCTATGCGATATGGCCGAGAAATGTAATTTTGATGTTAACTCCCAAACCGCTGCGCAGAAGTCAACCAAACTTCACCCATTAGTGTATTTTATCACAATCTAGTAGTTACATGTGGAAATTTGGTTCTAGGACATTTGATTTGAGCGCAATCCTCAAACTTAGGTCAAAAAAGCCATTTAAGCCTTTTCACAGTGAGATCTATGCGATATGGCCGAGAAATGTAATTTTGATGTTCACTCCCAAACCGCTGCGCAGAAGTCAACCAAACTTCACCCAATAGTGTATTGTATCACAATCTAGTAGTTACATTTGAAAATTTTGTTCTAGGAAATTTTGTTTGAGCGCAATCATCAAACTTAATTAAAAAAGTCATTTAAGCCTTTTCACAGTGAGATCTATGCGATATGGCCGAGAAATGTAATTTTGATGTTAACTCCCAAACCGCTGCGCAGAAGTCAACCAAACTTCACCCATTAGTGTATTTTATCACAATCTAGTAGTTACATGTGGAAATTTGGTTCTAGGACATTTGATTTGAGCGCAATCCTCAAACTTAGGTCAAAAAAGCCATTTAAGCCTTTTCACAGTGAGATCTATGCGATATGGCCGAGAAATGTAATTTTGATGTTAACTCCCAAACCGCTGCGCAGAAGTCAACCAAACTTCACCCAATAGTGTATTGTATCACATTCTAGTAGTTACATTTGAAAATTTCGTTCTAGGACATTTGGTTTGAGCGCAATCCTCAAACTTAGGTCAAAAAAGCCATTTAAGCCTTTTCACAGTGAGATCTATGCGATATGGCCGAGAAATGTAATTTTGATGTTAACTCCCAAACCGCTGCGCAGAAGTCAACCAAACTTCACCCAATAGTGTATTGTATCACATTCTAGTAGTTACATTTGAAAATTTCGTTCTAGGACATTTGGTTTGAGCGCAATCCTCAAACTTAGGTAAAAAAAGCCATTTAAGCCTTTTCACAGTGAGATCTATGCGATATGGCCGAGAAATGTAATTTTGATGTTAACTCCCAAACCGCTGCGCAGAAGTCAACCAAACTTCACCCAATAGTGTATTATATCACAATCTAGTAGTTACATTTGAAAATTTTGTTCTAGGAAATTTTGTTTGAGCGCAATCATCAAACTTAATTAAAAAAGTCATTTAAGCCTTTTCACAGTGAGATCTATGCGATATGGCCGAGAAATGTAATTTTGATGTTAACTCCCAAACCGCTGCGCAGAAGTCAACCAAACTTCACCCATTAGTGTATTTTATCACAATCTAGTAGTTACATGTGGAAATTTGGTTCTAGGACATTTGATTTGAGCGCAATCCTCAAACTTAGGTCAAAAAAGCCATTTAAGCCTTTTCACAGTGAGATCTATGCGATATGGCCGAGAAATGTAATTTTGATGTTAACTCCCAAACCGCTGCGCAGAAGTCAACCAAACTTCACCGAATAGTGTATTGTATCACAATCTAGTAGTTACATTTAAAAATTTTGTTCTAGGACATTTTGTTTGAACGCAATCATCAAACAATTAAAAAAGTCATTTAAGCCTTTTCACAGTGAGATCTATGCGATATGGCCGAGAAATGTAATTTTGATGTTAACTCCCAAACCGCTGCGCAGAAGTCAACCAAACTTCACCCATTAGTGTATTTTATCACAATCTAGTAGTTACATGTGGAAATTTGGTTCTAGGACATTTGATTTGAGCGCAATCCTCAAACTTAGGTCAAAAAAGCCATTTAAGCCTTTTCACAGTGAGATCTATGCGATATGGCCGAGAAATGTAATTTTGATGTTAACTCCCAAACCGCTGCGCAGAAGTCAACCAAACTTCACCCAATAGTGTATTGTATCACATTCTAGTAGTTACATTTGAAAATTTCGTTCTAGGACATTTGGTTTGATCGCAATCCTCAAACTTAGGTCAAAAAAGCCATTTAAGCCTTTTCACAGTGAGATCTATGCGATATGGCCGAGAAATGTAATTTTGATGTTAACTCCCAAACCGCTGCGCAGAAGTCAACCAAACTTCACCCAATAGTGTATTGTATCACATTCTAGTAGTTACATTTGAAAATTTCGTTCTAGGACATTTGGTTTGAGCGCAATCCTCAAACTTAGGTAAAAAAAGCCATTTAAGCCTTTTCACAGTGAGATCTATGCGATATGGCCGAGAAATGTAATTTTGATGTTAACTCTCAAACCGCTGCGCAGAAGTTAACCAAACTTCACCCAATAGTGTATTTTATCACAATCTAGTAGTTACATGTGGAAATTTGGTTCTAGGACATTTGATTTGAGCGCAATCCTCAAACTTAGGTTAAAAAAGCCATTTAAGCCTTTTCACAGTGAGATCTATGCGATATGGCCGAGAAATGTAATTTTGATGTTAACTCCCAAACCGCTGCGCAGAAGTCAACCAAACTTCACCCAATAGTGTATTGTATCACATTTTAGTAGTTACATTTGAAAATTTCGTTCTAGGACATTTGGTTTGAGCGCAATCCTCAAACTTAGGTCAAAAAAGCCATTTAAGCCTTTTCACAGTGAGATCTATGCGATATGGCCGAGAAATGTAATTTTGATGTTAACTCCCAAACCGCTGCGCAGAAGTCAACCAAACTTCACCCAATAGTGTATTGTATCACAATCTAGTAGTTACATTTGAAAATTTTGTTCTAGGACATTTTGTTTGAACGCAATCATCAAACTTAATTAAAAAAGTCATTTAAGCCTTTTCACAGTGAGATCTATGCGATATGGCCGAGAAATGTAATTTTGTTGTTAACTCCCAAACCGCTGCGCAGAAGTCAACCAAACTTCACCCAATAGTGTATTGTATCACAATCTAGTAGTTACATTTGAAAATTTTGTTCTAGGACATTTGGTTTGAGCGCAATCCTCAAACTTAGGTCAAAAAAGCCATTTAAGCCTTTTCACAGTGAGATCTATGCGATATGGCCGAGAAATGTAATTTTGATGTTAACTCCCAAACCGCTGCGCAGAAGTCAACCAAACTTCACCCAATAGTGTATTGTATCACAATCTAGTAGTTACATTTGAAAATTTTGTTCTAGGACATTTTGTTTGAGCGCAATCCTCAAACTTAGGTCAAAAAAGCCATTTAAGCCTTTTCACAGTGAGATCTATGCGATATGGCCGAGAAATGTAATTTTGATGTTAACTCCCAAACCGCTGCGCAGAAGTCAACCAAACTTCACCCAATAGTGTATTGTATCACAATCTAGTAGTTACATTTGAAAATTTTGTTCTAGGACATTTTGTTTGAACGCAATCATCAAACTTAATTAAAAAAGTCATTTAAGCCTTTTCACAGTGAGATCTATGCGATATGGCCGAGAAATGTAATTTTGATGTTAACTCCCAAACCGCTGCGCAGAAGTCAACCAAACTTCACCCAATAGTGTATTGTATCACAATCTAGTAGTTACATTTGAAAATTTTGTTCTAGGAAATTTGGTTTGAGCGCAATCATCAAACTTAATTAAAAAAGTCATTTAAGCCTTTTCACAGTGAGATCTATGCGATATGGCCGAGAAATGTAATTTTGATGTTAACTCCCAAACCGCTGCGCAGAAGTCAACCAAACTTCACCCAATAGTGTATTGTATCACAATCTAGTAGTTACATTTGAAAATTTTGTTCTAGGAAATTTTGTTTGAGCGCAATCATCAAACTTAATTAAAAAAGTCATTTAAGCCTTTTCACAGTGAGATCTATGCGATATGGCCGAGAAATGTAATTTTGATGTTAACTCCCAAACCGCTGCGCAGAAGTCAACCAAACTTCACCCATTAGTGTATTGTATCACAATCTAGTAGTTACATTTGGAAATTTGGTTCTAGGAAATTTTGTTTGAGCGCAATCATCAAACTTAATTAAAAAAGTCATTTAAGCCTTTTCACAGTGAGATCTATGCGATATGGCCGAGAAATGTAATTTTGATGTTAACTCCCAAACCGCTGCGCAGAAGTCAACCAAACTTCACCCATTAGTGTATTGTATCACAATCTAGTAGTTACATTTGGAAATTTGGTTCTAGGAAATTTTGTTTGAGCGCAATCATCAAACTTAATTAAAAAAGTCATTTAAGCCTTTTCACAGTGAGATCTATGCGATATGGCCGAGAAATGTAATTTTGATGTTAACTCCCAAACCGCTGCGCAGAAGTCAACCAAACTTCACCCAATAGTGTATTGTATCACATTCTAGTAGTTACATTTGAAAATTTCGTTCTAGGACATTTGGTTTGAGCGCAATCCTCAAACTTAGGTCAAAAAAGCCATTTAAGCCTTTTCACAGTGAGATCTATGCGGTATGGCCGAGAAATGTAATTTTGATGTTAACTCTCAAACCGCTGCGCAGAAGTCAACCAAACTTCACCCAATAGTGTATTGTATCACAATCTAGTAGTTACATTTGAAAATTTTGTTCTAGGACATTTTGTTTGAACGCAATCATCAAACTTAATTAAAAAAGTCATTTAAGCCTTTTCACAGTGAGATCTATGCGATATGGCCGAGAAATGTAATTTTGATGTTAACTCCCAAACCGCTGCGCAGAAGTCAACCAAACTTCACCCAATAGTGTATTGTATCACAATCTAGTAGTTACATTTGAAAATTTTGTTCTAGGAAATTTTGTTTGAGCGCAATCATCAAACTTAATTAAAAAAGTCATTTAAGCCTTTTCACAGTGAGATCTATGCGATATGGCCGAGAAATGTAATTTTGATGTTAACTCCCAAACCGCTGCGCAGAAGTCAACCAAACTTCACCCATTAGTGTATTTTATCACAGTCTAGTAGTTACATGTGGAAATTTGGTTCTAGGACATTTGATTTGAGCGCAATCCTCAAACTTAGGTCAAAAAAGCCATTTAAGCCTTTTCACAGTGAGATCTATGCGATATGGCCGAGAAATGTAATTTTGATGTTCACTCCCAAACCGCTGCGCAGAAGTCAACCAAACTTCACCCAATAGTGTATTGTATCACAATCTAGTAGTTACATTTGAAAATTTTGTTCCAGGAAATTTTGTTTGAGCGCAATCATCAAACTTAATTAAAAAAGTCATTTAAGCCTTTTCACAGTGAGATCTATGCGATATGGCCGAGAAATGTAATTTTGATGTTAACTCCCAAACCGCTGCGCAGAAGTCAACCAAACTTCACCCATTAGTGTATTTTATCACAATCTAGTAGTTACATGTGGAAATTTGGTTCTAGGACATTTGATTTGAGCGCAATCCTCAAACTTAGGTCAAAAAAGCCATTTAAGCCTTTTCACAGTGAGATCTATGCGATATGGCCGAGAAATGTAATTTTGATGTTAACTCCCAAACCGCTGCGCAGAAGTCAACCAAACTTCACCCAATAGTGTATTGTATCACATTCTAGTAGTTACATTTGAAAATTTCGTTCTAGGACATTTGGTTTTAGCGCAATCCTCAAACTTAGGTCAAAAAAGCCATTTAAGCCTTTTCACAGTGAGATCTATGCGATATGGCCGAGAAATGTAATTTTGATGTTAACTCCCAAACCGCTGCGCAGAAGTCAACCAAACTTCACCCAATAGTGTATTGTATCACAATCTAGTAGTTACATTTGAAAATTTTGTTCTAGGAAATTTTGTTTGAGCGCAATCATCAAACTTAATTAAAAAAGTCATTTAAGCCTTTTCACAGTGAGATCTATGCGATATGGCCGAGAAATGTAATTTTGATGTTAACTCCCAAACCGCTGCGCAGAAGTCAACCAAACTTCACCCATTAGTGTATTTTATCACAATCTAGTAGTTACATGTGGAAATTTGGTTCTAGGACATTTGATTTGAGCGCAATCCTCAAACTTAGGTCAAAAAAGCCATTTAAGCCTTTTCACAGTGAGATCTATGCGATATGGCCGAGAAATGTAATTTTGATGTTAACTCCCAAACCGCTGCGCAGAAGTCAACCAAACTTCGCCCAATAGTGTATTGTATCACATTCTAGTAGTTACATTTGAAAATTTCGTTCTAGGACATTTGGTTTGAGCGCAATCCTCAAACTTAGGTCAAAAAAGTCATTTAAGCCTTTTCACAGTGAGATCTATGCGATATGGCCGAGAAATGTAATTTTGATGTTAACTCTCAAACCGCTGCGCAGAAGTTAACCAAACTTCACCCAATAGTGTATTTTATCACAATCTAGTAGTTACATGTGGAAATTTGGTTCTAGGACATTTGATTTGAGCGCAATCCTCAAACTTAGGTTAAAAAAGCCATTTAAAACTTTTCACAGTGAGATCTATGCGATATGGCCGAGAAATGTAATTTTGATGTTAACTCCCAAACCGCTGCGCAGAAGTCAACCAAACTTCACCCAATAGTGTATTGTATCACATTTTAGTAGTTACATTTGAAAATTTCGTTCTAGGACATTTGGTTTGAGCGCAATCCTCAAACTTAGGTCAAAAAAGCCATTTAAGCCTTTTCACAGTGAGATCTATGCGATATGGCCGAGAAATGTAATTTTGATGTTAACTCCCAAACCGCTGCGCAGAAGTCAACCAAACTTCACCCAATAGTGTATTGTATCACAATCTAGTAGTTACATTTGAAAATTTTGTTCTAGGACATTTTGTTTGAACGCAATCATCAAACTTAATTAAAAAAGTCATTTAAGCCTTTTCACAGTGAGATCTATGCGATATGGCCGAGAAATGTAATTTTGTTGTTAACTCCCAAACCGCTGCGCAGAAGTCAACCAAACTTCACCCAATAGTGTATTGTATCACAATCTAGTAGTTACATTTGAAAATTTTGTTCTAGGACATTTGGTTTGAGCGCAATCCTCAAACTTAGGTCAAAAAAGCCATTTAAGCCTTTTCACAGTGAGATCTATGCGATATGGCCGAGAAATGTAATTTTGATGTTAACTCCCAAACCGCTGCGCAGAAGTCAACCAAACTTCACCCAATAGTGTATTGTATCACAATCTAGTAGTTACATTTGAAAATTTTGTTCTAGGACATTTTGTTTGAGCGCAATCCTCAAACTTAGGTCAAAAAAGCCATTTAAGCCTTTTCACAGTGAGATCTATGCGATATGGCCGAGAAATGTAATTTTGATGTTAACTCCCAAACCGCTGCGCAGAAGTCAACCAAACTTCACCCAATAGTGTATTGTATCACAATCTAGTAGTTACATTTGAAAATTTTGTTCTAGGACATTTTGTTTGAACGCAATCATCAAACTTAATTAAAAAAGTCATTTAAGCCTTTTCACAGTGAGATCTATGCGATATGGCCGAGAAATGTAATTTTGATGTTAACTCCCAAACCGCTGCGCAGAAGTCAACCAAACTTCACCCAATAGTGTATTGTATCACAATCTAGTAGTTACATTTGAAAATTTTGTTCTAGGAAATTTGGTTTGAGCGCAATCATCAAACTTAATTAAAAAAGTCATTTAAGCCTTTTCACAGTGAGATCTATGCGATATGGCCGAGAAATGTAATTTTGATGTTAACTCCCAAACCGCTGCGCAGAAGTCAACCAAACTTCACCCAATAGTGTATTGTATCACAATCTAGTAGTTACATTTGAAAATTTTGTTCTAGGAAATTTTGTTTGAGCGCAATCATCAAACTTAATTAAAAAAGTCATTTAAGCCTTTTCACAGTGAGATCTATGCGATATGGCCGAGAAATGTAATTTTGATGTTAACTCCCAAACCGCTGCGCAGAAGTCAACCAAACTTCACCCAATAGTGTATTGTATCACATTCTAGTAGTTACATTTGAAAATTTCGTTCTAGGACATTTGGTTTGAGCGCAATCATCAAACTTAGGTCAAAAAAGCCATTTAAGCCTTTTCACAGTGAGATCTATGCGGTATGGCCGAGAAATGTAATTTTGATGTTAACTCTCAAACCGCTGCGCAGAAGTCAACCAAACTTCACCCAATAGTGTATTGTATCACAATCTAGTAGTTACATTTGAAAATTTTGTTCTAGGACATTTTGTTTGAACGCAATCATCAAACTTAATTAAAAAAGTCATTTAAGCCTTTTCACAGTGAGATCTATGCGATATGGCCGAGAAATGTAATTTTGATGTTAACTCCCAAACCGCTGCGCAGAAGTCAACCAAACTTCACCCAATAGTGTATTGTATCACAATCTAGTAGTTACATTTGAAAATTTTGTTCTAGGAAATTTTGTTTGAGCGCAATCATCAAACTTAATTAAAAAAGTCATTTAAGCCTTTTCACAGTGAGATCTATGCGATATGGCCGAGAAATGTAATTTTGATGTTAACTCCCAAACCGCTGCGCAGAAGTCAACCAAACTTCACCCATTAGTGTATTTTATCACAGTCTAGTAGTTACATGTGGAAATTTGGTTCTAGGACATTTGATTTGAGCGCAATCCTCAAACTTAGGTCAAAAAAGCCATTTAAGCCTTTTCACAGTGAGATCTATGCGATATGGCCGAGAAATGTAATTTTGATGTTCACTCCCAAACCGCTGCGCAGAAGTCAACCAAACTTCACCCAATAGTGTATTGTATCACAATCTAGTAGTTACATTTGAAAATTTTGTTCCAGGAAATTTTGTTTGAGCGCAATCATCAAACTTAATTAAAAAAGTCATTTAAGCCTTTTCACAGTGAGATCTATGCGATATGGCCGAGAAATGTAATTTTGATGTTAACTCCCAAACCGCTGCGCAGAAGTCAACCAAACTTCACCCATTAGTGTATTTTATCACAATCTAGTAGTTACATGTGGAAATTTGGTTCTAGGACATTTGATTTGAGCGCAATCCTCAAACTTAGGTCAAAAAAGCCATTTAAGCCTTTTCACAGTGAGATCTATGCGATATGGCCGAGAAATGTAATTTTGATGTTAACTCCCAAACCGCTGCGCAGAAGTCAACCAAACTTCACCCAATAGTGTATTGTATCACATTCTAGTAGTTACATTTGAAAATTTCGTTCTAGGACATTTGGTTTTAGCGCAATCCTCAAACTTAGGTCAAAAAAGCCATTTAAGCCTTTTCACAGTGAGATCTATGCGATATGGCCGAGAAATGTAATTTTGATGTTAACTCCTAAACCGCTGCGCAGAAGTCAACCAAACTTCACCCAATAGTGTATTGTATCACAATCTAGTAGTTACATTTGAAAATTTTGTTCTAGGAAATTTTGTTTGAGCGCAATCATCAAACTTAATTAAAAAAGTCATTTAAGCCTTTTCACAGTGAGATCTATGCGATATGGCCGAGAAATGTAATTTTGATGTTAACTCCCAAACCGCTGCGCAGAAGTCAACCAAACTTCACCCATTAGTGTATTTTATCACAATCTAGTAGTTACATGTGGAAATTTGGTTCTAGGACATTTGATTTGAGCGCAATCCTCAAACTTAGGTCAAAAAAGCCATTTAAGCCTTTTCACAGTGAGATCTATGCGATATGGCCGAGAAATGTAATTTTGATGTTAACTCCCAAACCGCTGCGCAGAAGTCAACCAAACTTCGCCCAATAGTGTATTGTATCACATTCTAGTAGTTACATTTGAAAATTTCGTTCTAGGACATTTGGTTTGAGCGCAATCCTCAAACTTAGGTCAAAAAAGTCATTTAAGCCTTTTCACAGTGAGATCTATGCGATATGGCCGAGAAATGTAATTTTGATGTTAACTCCCAAACCGCTGCGCAGAAGTCAACCAAACTTCACCCAATAGTGTATTGTATCACAATCTAGTAGTTACATTTGAAAATTTTGTTCTAGGACATTTTGTTTGAGCGCAATCCTCAAACTTAGGTCAAAAAAGCCATTTAAGCCTTTTCACAGTGAGATCTATGCGATATGGCCGAGAAATGTAATTTTGATGTTAACTCTCAAACCGCTGCGCAGAAGTCAACCAAACTTCACCCAATAGTGTATTGTATCACAATCTAGTAGTTACATTTGAAAATTTTGTTCTAGGACATTTTGTTTGAACGCAATCATCAAACTTAATTAAAAAAGTCATTTAAGCCTTTTCACAGTGAGATCTATGCGATATGGCCGAGAAATGTAATTTTGATGTTAACTCCCAAACCGCTGCGCAGAAGTCAACCAAACTTCACCCAATAGTGTATTGTATCACAATCTAGTAGTTACATTTGAAAATTTTGTTCTAGAAAATTTTGTTTGAGCGCAATCATCAAACTTAATTAAAAAAGTCATTTAAGCCTTTTCACAGTGAGATCTATGCGATATGGCCGAGAAATGTAATTTTGATGTTAACTCCCAAACCGCTGCGCAGAAGTCAACCAAACTTCACCCATTAGTGTATTTTATCACAATCTAGTAGTTACATGTGGAAATTTGGTTCTAGGACATTTGATTTGAGCGCAATCCTCAAACTTAGGTCAAAAAAGCCATTTAAGCCTTTTCACAGTGAGATCTATGCGATATGGCCGAGAAATGTAATTTTGATGTTAACTCCCAAACCGCTGCGCAGAAGTCAACCAAACTTCACCCAATAGTGTATTGTATCACAATCTAGTAGTTACATTTAAAAATTTTGTTCTAGGACATTTTGTTTGAACGCAATCATCAAACCTAATTAAAAAAGTCATTTAAGCCTTTTCACAGTGAGATCTATGCGATATGGCCGAGAAATGTAATTTTGATGTTAACTCCCAAACCGCTGCGCAGAAGTCAACCAAACTTCACCCATTAGTGTATTGTATCACAATCTAGTAGTTACATGTGGAAATTTGGTTATAGGACATTTGATTTGAGCGCAATCCTCAAACTTAGGTCAAAAAAGTAATTTAAGCCTTTTCACAGTGAGATCTATGCGATATGGCCGAGAAATGTAATTTTGATGTTAACTCCCAAACCGCTGCGCAGAAGTCAACCAAACTTCACCCAATAGTGTATTGTATCACAATCTAGTAGTTACATTTGAAAATTTTGTTCTAGGACATTTTGTTTGAACGCAATCATCAAACTTAATTAAAAAAGTCATTTAAGCCTTTTCACAGTGAGATCTATGCGATATGGCCGAGAAATGTAAATTTGATGTTAACTCCCAAACCGCTGCGCAGAAGTCAACCAAACTTCACCCAATAGTGTATTGTATCACAATCTAGTAGTTACATTTGAAAATTTTGTTCTAGGACATTTTGTTTGAGCGCAATCCTCAAACTTAGGTCAAAAAAGCCATTTAAGCCTTTTCACAGTGAGATCTATGCGATATGGCCGAGAAATGTAATTTTGATGTTAACTCCCAAACCGCTGCGCAGAAGTCAACCAAACTTCACCCAATAGTGTATTGTATCACAATCTAGTAGTTACATTTGAAAATTTTGTTCTAGGACATTTTGTTTGAACGCAATCATCAAACTTAATTAAAAAAGTCATTTAAGCCTTTTCACAGTGAGATCTATGCGATATGGCCGAGAAATGTAATTTTGATGTTAACTCCCAAACCGCTGCGCAGAAGTCAACCAAACTTCACCCAATAGTGTATTGTATCACAATCTAGTAGTTACATTTGAAAATTTTGTTCTAGGAAATTTTGTTTGAGCGCAATCATCAAACTTAATTAAAAAAGTCATTTAAGCCTTTTCACAGTGAGATCTATGCGATATGGCCGAGAAATGTAATTTTGATGTTAACTCCCAAACCGCTGCGCAGAAGTCAACCAAACTTCACCCATTAGTGTATTTTATCACAATCTAGTAGTTACATGTGGAAATTTGGTTCTAGGACATTTGATTTGAGCGCAATCCTCAAACTTAGGTCAAAAAAGCCATTTAAGCCTTTTCACAGTGAGATCTATGCGATATGGCCGAGAAATGTAATTTTGATGTTAACTCCCAAACCGCTGCGCAGAAGTCAACCAAACTTCACCGAATAGTGTATTGTATCACAATCTAGTAGTTACATTTAAAAATTTTGTTCTAGGACATTTTGTTTGAACGCAATCATCAAACTTAATTAAAAAAGTCATTTAAGCCTTTTCACAGTGAGATCTATGCGATATGGCCGAGAAATGTAATTTTGATGTTAACTCCCAAACCGCTGCGCAGAAGTCAACCAAACTTCACCCAATAGTGTATTGTATCACAATCTAGTAGTTACATTTGAAAATTTTGTTCTAGGAAATTTTGTTTGAGCGCAATCATCAAACTTAATTAAAAAAGTCATTTAAGCCTTTTCACAGTGAGATCTATGCGATATGGCCGAGAAATGTAATTTTGATGTTAACTCCCAAACCGCTGCGCAGAAGTCAACCAAACTTCACCCATTAGTGTATTTTATCACAATCTAGTAGTTACATGTGGAAATTTGGTTCTAGGACATTTGATTTGAGCGCAATCCTCAAACTTAGGTCAAAAAAGCCATTTAAGCCTTTTCACAGTGAGATCTATGCGATATGGCCGAGAAATGTAATTTTGATGTTAACTCCCAAACCGCTGCGCAGAAGTCAACCAAACTTCACCGAATAGTGTATTGTATCACAATCTAGTAGTTACATTTAAAAATTTTGTTCTAGGACATTTTGTTTGAACGCAATCATCAAACAATTAAAAAAGTCATTTAAGCCTTTTCACAGTGAGATCTATGCGATATGGCCGAGAAATGTAATTTTGATGTTAACTCCCAAACCGCTGCGCAGAAGTCAACCAAACTTCACCCAATAGTGTATTGTATCACAATCTAGTAGTTACATTTGAAAATTTTGTTCTAGGAAATTTTGTTTGAGCGCAATCATCAAACTTAATTAAAAAAGTCATTTAAGCCTTTTCACAGTGAGATCTATGCGATATGGCCGAGAAATGTAATTTTGATGTTAACTCCCAAACCGCTGCGCAGAAGTCAACCAAACTTCACCCATTAGTGTATTTTATCACAATCTAGTAGTTACATGTGGAAATTTGGTTCTAGGACATTTGATTTGAGCGCAATCCTCAAACTTAGGTCAAAAAAGCCATTTAAGCCTTTTCACAGTGAGATCTATGCGATATGGCCGAGAAATGTAATTTTGATGTTCACTCCCAAACCGCTGCGCAGAAGTCAACCAAACTTCACCCAATAGTGTATTGTATCACAATCTAGTAGTTACATTTGAAAATTTTGTTCTAGGAAATTTTGTTTGAGCGCAATCATCAAACTTAATTAAAAAAGTCATTTAAGCCTTTTCACAGTGAGATCTATGCGATATGGCCGAGAAATGTAATTTTGATGTTAACTCCCAAACCGCTGCGCAGAAGTCAACCAAACTTCACCCATTAGTGTATTTTATCACAATCTAGTAGTTACATGTGGAAATTTGGTTCTAGGACATTTGATTTGAGCGCAATCCTCAAACTTAGGTCAAAAAAGCCATTTAAGCCTTTTCACAGTGAGATCTATGCGATATGGCCGAGAAATGTAATTTTGATGTTAACTCCCAAACCGCTGCGCAGAAGTCAACCAAACTTCACCCAATAGTGTATTGTATCACATTCTAGTAGTTACATTTGAAAATTTCGTTCTAGGACATTTGGTTTGAGCGCAATCCTCAAATTTAGGTCAAAAAAGTCATTTAAGCCTTTTCACAGTGAGATCTATGCGATATGGCCGAGAAATGTAATTTTGATGTTAACTCCCAAACCGCTGCGCAGAAGTCAACCAAACTTCACCCAATAGTGTATTGTATCACAATCTAGTAGTTACATTTGAAAATTTTGTTCTAGGACATTTTGTTTGAGCGCAATCCTCAAACTTAGGTCAAAAAAGCCATTTAAGCCTTTTCACAGTGAGATCTATGCGATATGGCCGAGAAATGTAATTTTGATGTTAACTCTCAAACCGCTGCGCAGAAGTCAACCAAACTTCACCCAATAGTGTATTGTATCACAATCTAGTAGTTACATTTGAAAATTTTGTTCTAGGACATTTTGTTTGAACGCAATCATCAAACTTAATTAAAAAAGTCATTTAAGCCTTTTCACAGTGAGATCTATGCGATATGGCCGAGAAATGTAATTTTGATGTTAACTCCCAAACCGCTGCGCAGAAGTCAACCAAACTTCACCCATTAGTGTATTTTATCACAATCTAGTAGTTACATGTGGAAATTTGGTTCTAGGACATTTGATTTGAGCGCAATCCTCAAACTTAGGTCAAAAAAGCCATTTAAGCCTTTTCACAGTGAGATCTATGCGATATGGCCGAGAAATGTAATTTTGATGTTCACTCCCAAACCGCTGCGCAGAAGTCAACCAAACTTCACCCAATAGTGTATTGTATCACAATCTAGTAGTTACATTTGAAAATTTTGTTCTAGGAAATTTTGTTTGAGCGCAATCATCAAACTTAATTAAAAAAGTCATTTAAGCCTTTTCACAGTGAGATCTATGCGATATGGCCGAGAAATGTAATTTTGATGTTAACTCCCAAACCGCTGCGCAGAAGTCAACCAAACTTCACCCATTAGTGTATTTTATCACAATCTAGTAGTTACATGTGGAAATTTGGTTCTAGGACATTTGATTTGAGCGCAATCCTCAAACTTAGGTCAAAAAAGCCATTTAAGCCTTTTCACAGTGAGATCTATGCGATATGGCCGAGAAATGTAATTTTGATGTTAACTCCCAAACCGCTGCGCAGAAGTCAACCAAACTTCACCCAATAGTGTATTGTATCACATTCTAGTAGTTACATTTGAAAATTTCGTTCTAGGACATTTGGTTTGATCGCAATCCTCAAACTTAGGTCAAAAAAGCCATTTAAGCCTTTTCACAGTGAGATCTATGCGATATGGCCGAGAAATGTAATTTTGATGTTAACTCCCAAACCGCTGCGCAGAAGTCAACCAAACTTCACCCAATAGTGTATTGTATCACATTCTAGTAGTTACATTTGAAAATTTCGTTCTAGGACATTTGGGTTGAGCGCAATCCTCAAACTTAGGTAAAAAAAGCCATTTAAGCCTTTTCACAGTGAGATCTATGCGATATGGCCGAGAAATGTAATTTTGATGTTAACTCCCAAACCGCTGCGCAGAAGTCAACCAAACTTCACCCAATAGTGTATTGTATCACAATCTAGTAGTTACATTTAAAAATTTTGTTCTAGGACATTTTGTTTGAACGCAATCATCAAACTTAATTAAAAAAGTCATTTAAGCCTTTTCACAGTGAGATCTATGCGATATGGCCGAGAAATGTAATTTTGATGTTAACTCCCAAACCGCTGCGCAGAAGTCAACCAAACTTCACCCAATAGTGTATTGTATCACAATCTAGTAGTTACATTTGAAAATTTTGTTCTAGGAAATTTTGTTTGAGCGCAATCATCAAACTTAATTAAAAAAGTCATTTAAGCCTTTTCACAGTGAGATCTATGCGATATGGCCGAGAAATGTAATTTTGATGTTAACTCCCAAACCGCTGCGCAGAAGTCAACCAAACTTCACCCATTAGTGTATTTTATCACAATCTAGTAGTTACATGTGGAAATTTGGTTCTAGGACATTTGATTTGAGCGCAATCCTCAAACTTAGGTCAAAAAAGCCATTTAAGCCTTTTCACAGTGAGATCTATGCGATATGGCCGAGAAATGTAATTTTGATGTTAACTCCCAAACCGCTGCGCAGAAGTCAACCAAACTTCACCGAATAGTGTATTGTATCACAATCTAGTAGTTACATTTAAAAATTTTGTTCTAGGACATTTTGTTTGAACGCAATCATCAAACAATTAAAAAAGTCATTTAAGCCTTTTCACAGTGAGATCTATGCGATATGGCCGAGAAATGTAATTTTGATGTTAACTCCCAAACCGCTGCGCAGAAGTCAACCAAACTTCACCCAATAGTGTATTGTATCACAATCTAGTAGTTACATTTGAAAATTTTGTTCTAGGAAATTTTGTTTGAGCGCAATCATCAAACTTAATTAAAAAAGTCATTTAAGCCTTTTCACAGTGAGATCTATGCGATATGGCCGAGAAATGTAATTTTGATGTTAACTCCCAAACCGCTGCGCAGAAGTCAACCAAACTTCACCCATTAGTGTATTTTATCACAATCTAGTAGTTACATGTGGAAATTTGGTTCTAGGACATTTGATTTGAGCGCAATCCTCAAACTTAGGTCAAAAAAGCCATTTAAGCCTTTTCACAGTGAGATCTATGCGATATGGCCGAGAAATGTAATTTTGATGTTCACTCCCAAACCGCTGCGCAGAAGTCAACCAAACTTCACCCAATAGTGTATTGTATCACAATCTAGTAGTTACATTTGAAAATTTTGTTCTAGGAAATTTTGTTTGAGCGCAATCATCAAACTTAATTAAAAAAGTCATTTAAGCCTTTTCACAGTGAGATCTATGCGATATGGCCGAGAAATGTAATTTTGATGTTAACTCCCAAACCGCTGCGCAGAAGTCAACCAAACTTCACCCATTAGTGTATTTTATCACAATCTAGTAGTTACATGTGGAAATTTGGTTCTAGGACATTTGATTTGAGCGCAATCCTCAAACTTAGGTCAAAAAAGCCATTTAAGCCTTTTCACAGTGAGATCTATGCGATATGGCCGAGAAATGTAATTTTGATGTTAACTCCCAAACCGCTGCGCAGAAGTCAACCAAACTTCACCCAATAGTGTATTGTATCACATTCTAGTAGTTACATTTGAAAATTTCGTTCTAGGACATTTGGTTTGAGCGCAATCCTCAAACTTAGGTCAAAAAAGTCATTTAAGCCTTTTCACAGTGAGATCTATGCGATATGGCCGAGAAATGTAATTTTGATGTTAACTCCCAAACCGCTGCGCAGAAGTCAACCAAACTTCACCCAATAGTGTATTGTATCACAATCTAGTAGTTACATTTGAAAATTTTGTTCTAGGACATTTTGTTTGAGCGCAATCCTCAAACTTAGGTCAAAAAAGCCATTTAAGCCTTTTCACAGTGAGATCTATGCGATATGGCCGAGAAATGTAATTTTGATGTTCACTCCCAAACCGCTGCGCAGAAGTCAACCAAACTTCACCCAATAGTGTATTGTATCACAATCTAGTAGTTACATTTGAAAATTTTGTTCTAGGAAATTTTGTTTGAGCGCAATCATCAAACTTAATTAAAAAAGTCATTTAAGCCTTTTCACAGTGAGATCTATGCGATATGGCCGAGAAATGTAATTTTGATGTTAACTCCCAAACCGCTGCGCAGAAGTCAACCAAACTTCACCCATTAGTGTATTTTATCACAATCTAGTAGTTACATGTGGAAATTTGGTTCTAGGACATTTGATTTGAGCGCAATCCTCAAACTTAGGTCAAAAAAGCCATTTAAGCCTTTTCACAGTGAGATCTATGCGATATGGCCGAGAAATGTAATTTTGATGTTAACTCCCAAACCGCTGCGCAGAAGTCAACCAAACTTCACCCAATAGTGTATTGTATCACATTCTAGTAGTTACATTTGAAAATTTCGTTCTAGGACATTTGGTTTGATCGCAATCCTCAAACTTAGGTCAAAAAAGCCATTTAAGCCTTTTCACAGTGAGATCTATGCGATATGGCCGAGAAATGTAATTTTGATGTTAACTCCCAAACCGCTGCGCAGAAGTCAACCAAACTTCACCCAATAGTGTATTGTATCACATTCTAGTAGTTACATTTGAAAATTTCGTTCTAGGACATTTGGGTTGAGCGCAATCCTCAAACTTAGGTAAAAAAAGCCATTTAAGCCTTTTCACAGTGAGATCTATGCGATATGGCCGAGAAATGTAATTTTGATGTTAACTCTCAAACCGCTGCGCAGAAGTCAACCAAACTTCACCCAATAGTGTATTTTATCACAATCTAGTAGTTACATGTGGAAATTTGGTTCTAGGACATTTGATTTGAGCGCAATCCTCAAACTTAGGTTAAAAAAGCCATTTAAGCCTTTTCACAGTGAGATCTATGCGATATGGCCGAGAAATGTAATTTTGATGTTAACTCCCAAACCGCTGCGCAGAAGTCAACCAAACTTCACCCAATAGTGTATTGTATCACATTTTAGTAGTTACATTTGAAAATTTCGTTCTAGGACATTTGGTTTGAGCGCAATCCTCAAACTTAGGTCAAAAAAGCCATTTAAGCCTTTTCACAGTGAGATCTATGCGATATGGCCGAGAAATGTAATTTTGATGTTAACTCCCAAACCGCTGCGCAGAAGTCAACCAAACTTCACCCAATAGTGTATTGTATCACAATCTAGTAGTTACATTTGAAAATTTTGTTCTAGGACATTTTGTTTGAACGCAATCATCAAACTTAATTAAAAAAGTCATTTAAGCCTTTTCACAGTGAGATCTATGCGATATGGCCGAGAAATGTAATTTTGTTGTTAACTCCCAAACCGCTGCGCAGAAGTCAACCAAACTTCACCCAATAGTGTATTGTATCACAATCTAGTAGTTACATTTGAAAATTTTGTTCTAGGACATTTTGTTTGAGCGCAATCCTCAAACTTAGGTCAAAAAAGCCATTTAAGCCTTTTCACAGTGAGATCTATGCGATATGGCCGAGAAATGTAATTTTGATGTTAACTCCCAAACCGCTGCGCAGAAGTCAACCGAACTTCACCCAATAGTGTATTGTATCACAATCTAGTAGTTACATTTGAAAATTTTGTTCTAGGACATTTTGTTTGAGCGCAATCCTCAAACTTAGGTCAAAAAAGCCATTTAAGCCTTTTCACAGTGAGATCTATGCGATATGGCCGAGAAATGTAATTTTGATGTTAACTCCCAAACCGCTGCGCAGAAGTCAACCAAACTTCACCCAATAGTGTATTGTATCACAATCTAGTAGTTACATTTGAAAATTTTGTTCTAGGACATTTTGTTTGAACGCAATCATCAAACTTAATTAAAAAAGTCATTTAAGCCTTTTCACAGTGAGATCTATGCGATATGGCCGAGAAATGTAATTTTGATGTTAACTCCCAAACCGCTGCGCAGAAGTCAACCAAACTTCACCCAATAGTGTATTGTATCACAATCTAGTAGTTACATTTGAAAATTTTGTTCTAGGAAATTTGGTTTGAGCGCAATCATCAAACTTAATTAAAAAAGTCATTTAAGCCTTTTCACAGTGAGATCTATGCGATATGGCCGAGAAATGTAATTTTGATGTTAACTCCCAAACCGCTGCGCAGAAGTCAACCAAACTTCACCCAATAGTGTATTGTATCACAATCTAGTAGTTACATTTGAAAATTTTGTTCTAGGAAATTTTGTTTGAGCGCAATCATCAAACTTAATTAAAAAAGTCATTTAAGCCTTTTCACAGTGAGATCTATTCGATATGGCCGAGAAATGTAATTTTGATGTTAACTCCCAAACCGCTGCGCAGAAGTCAACCAAACTTCACCCATTAGTGTATTGTATCACAATCTAGTAGTTACATTTGGAAATTTGGTTCTAGGAAATTTTGTTTGAGCGCAATCATCAAACTTAATTAAAAAAGTCATTTAAGCCTTTTCACAGTGAGATCTATGCGATATGGCCGAGAAATGTAATTTTGATGTTAACTCCCAAACCGCTGCGCAGAAGTCAACCAAACTTCACCCAATAGTGTATTGTATCACATTCTAGTAGTTACATTTGAAAATTTCGTTCTAGGACATTTGGTTTGAGCGCAATCCTCAAACTTAGGTCAAAAAAGCCATTTAAGCCTTTTCACAGTGAGATCTATGCGGTATGGCCGAGAAATGTAATTTTGATGTTAACTCTCAAACCGCTGCGCAGAAGTCAACCAAACTTCACCCAATAGTGTATTGTATCACAATCTAGTAGTTACATTTGAAAATTTTGTTCTAGGACATTTTGTTTGAACGCAATCATCAAACTTAATTAAAAAAGTCATTTAAGCCTTTTCACAGTGAGATCTATGCGATATGGCCGAGAAATGTAATTTTGATGTTAACTCCCAAACCGCTGCGCAGAAGTCAACCAAACTTCACCCAATAGTGTATTGTATCACAATCTAGTAGTTACATTTGAAAATTTTGTTCTAGGAAATTTTGTTTGAGCGCAATCATCAAACTTAATTAAAAAAGTCATTTAAGCCTTTTCACAGTGAGATCTATGCGATATGGCCGAGAAATGTAATTTTGATGTTAACTCCCAAACCGCTGCGCAGAAGTCAACCAAACTTCACCCATTAGTGTATTTTATCACAGTCTAGTAGTTACATGTGGAAATTTGGTTCTAGGACATTTGATTTGAGCGCAATCCTCAAACTTAGGTCAAAAAAGCCATTTAAGCCTTTTCACAGTGAGATCTATGCGATATGGCCGAGAAATGTAATTTTGATGTTCACTCCCAAACCGCTGCGCAGAAGTCAACCAAACTTCACCCAATAGTGTATTGTATCACAATCTAGTAGTTACATTTGAAAATTTTGTTCCAGGAAATTTTGTTTGAGCGCAATCATCAAACTTAATTAAAAAAGTCATTTAAGCCTTTTCACAGTGAGATCTATGCGATATGGCCGAGAAATGTAATTTTGATGTTAACTCCCAAACCGCTGCGCAGAAGTCAACCAAACTTCACCCATTAGTGTATTTTATCACAATCTAGTAGTTACATGTGGAAATTTGGTTCTAGGACATTTGATTTGAGCGCAATCCTCAAACTTAGGTCAAAAAAGCCATTTAAGCCTTTTCACAGTGAGATCTATGCGATATGGCCGAGAAATGTAATTTTGATGTTAACTCCCAAACCGCTGCGCAGAAGTCAACCAAACTTCACCCAATAGTGTATTGTATCACATTCTAGTAGTTACATTTGAAAATTTCGTTCTAGGACATTTGGTTTTAGCGCAATCCTCAAACTTAGGTCAAAAAAGCCATTTAAGCCTTTTCACAGTGAGATCTATGCGATATGGCCGAGAAATGTAATTTTGATGTTAACTCCCAAACCGCTGCGCAGAAGTCAACCAAACTTCACCCAATAGTGTATTGTATCACAATCTAGTAGTTACATTTGAAAATTTTGTTCTAGGAAATTTTGTTTGAGCGCAATCATCAAACTAAATTAAAAAAGTCATTTAAGCCTTTTCACAGTGAGATCTATGCGATATGGCCGAGAAATGTAATTTTGATGTTAACTCCCAAACCGCTGCGCAGAAGTCAACCAAACTTCACCCATTAGTGTATTTTATCACAATCTAGTAGTTACATGTGGAAATTTGGTTCTAGGACATTTGATTTGAGCGCAATCCTCAAACTTAGGTCAAAAAAGCCATTTAAGCCTTTTCACAGTGAGATCTATGCGATATGGCCGAGAAATGTAATTTTGATGTTAACTCCCAAACCGCTGCGCAGAAGTCAACCAAACTTCACCCAATAGTGTATTGTATCACATTCTAGTAGTTACATTTGAAAATTTCGTTCTAGGACATTTGGTTTGAGCGCAATCCTCAAACTTAGGTCAAAAAAGTCATTTAAGCCTTTTCACAGTGAGATCTATGCGATATGGCCGAGAAATGTAATTTTGATGTTAACTCCCAAACCGCTGCGCAGAAGTCAACCAAACTTCACCCAATAGTGTATTGTATCACAATCTAGTAGTTACATTTGAAAATTTTGTTCTAGGACATTTTGTTTGAGCGCAATCCTCAAACTTAGGTCAAAAAAGCCATTTAAGCCTTTTCACAGTGAGATCTATGCGATATGGCCGAGAAATGTAATTTTGATGTTAACTCTCAAACCGCTGCGCAGAAGTCAACCAAACTTCACCCAATAGTGTATTGTATCACAATCTAGTAGTTACATTTGAAAATTTTGTTCTAGGACATTTTGTTTGAACGCAATCATCAAACTTAATTAAAAAAGTCATTTAAGCCTTTTCACAGTGAGATCTATGCGATATGGCCGAGAAATGTAATTTTGATGTTAACTCCCAAACCGCTGCGCAGAAGTCAACCAAACTTCACCCAATAGTGTATTGTATCACAATCTAGTAGTTACATTTGAAAATTTTGTTCTAGAAAATTTTGTTTGAGCGCAATCATCAAACTTAATTAAAAAAGTCATTTAAGCCTTTTCACAGTGAGATCTATGCGATATGGCCGAGAAATGTAATTTTGATGTTAACTCCCAAACCGCTGCGCAGAAGTCAACCAAACTTCACCCATTAGTGTATTTTATCACAATCTAGTAGTTACATGTGGAAATTTGGTTCTAGGACATTTGATTTGAGCGCAATCCTCAAACTTAGGTCAAAAAAGCCATTTAAGCCTTTTCACAGTGAGATCTATGCGATATGGCCGAGAAATGTAATTTTGATGTTAACTCCCAAACCGCTGCGCAGAAGTCAACCAAACTTCACCCAATAGTGTATTGTATCACAATCTAGTAGTTACATTTAAAAATTTTGTTCTAGGACATTTTGTTTGAACGCAATCATCAAACCTAATTAAAAAAGTCATTTAAGCCTTTTCACAGTGAGATCTATGCGATATGGCCGAGAAATGTAATTTTGATGTTAACTCCCAAACCGCTGCGCAGAAGTCAACCAAACTTCACCCATTAGTGTATTGTATCACAATCTAGTAGTTACATGTGGAAATTTGGTTATAGGACATTTGATTTGAGCGCAATCCTCAAACTTAGGTCAAAAAAGTCATTTAAGCCTTTTCACAGTGAGATCTATGCGATATGGCCGAGAAATGTAATTTTGATGTTAACTCCCAAACCGCTGCGCAGAAGTCAACCAAACTTCACCCAATAGTGTATTGTATCACAATCTAGTAGTTACATTTGAAAATTTTGTTCTAGGACATTTTGTTTGAACGCAATCATCAAACTTAATTAAAAAAGTCATTTAAGCCTTTTCACAGTGAGATCTATGCGATATGGCCGAGAAATGTAAATTTGATGTTAACTCCCAAACCGCTGCGCAGAAGTCAACCAAACTTCACCCAATAGTGTATTGTATCACAATCTAGTAGTTACATTTGAAAATTTTGTTCTAGGACATTTTGTTTGAGCGCAATCCTCAAACTTAGGTCAAAAAAGCCATTTAAGCCTTTTCACAGTGAGATCTATGCGATATGGCCGAGAAATGTAATTTTGATGTTAACTCCCAAACCGCTGCGCAGAAGTCAACCAAACTTCACCCAATAGTGTATTGTATCACAATCTAGTAGTTACATTTGAAAATTTTGTTCTAGGACATTTTGTTTGAACGCAATCATCAAACTTAATTAAAAAAGTCATTTAAGCCTTTTCACAGTGAGATCTATGCGATATGGCCGAGAAATGTAATTTTGATGTTAACTCCCAAACCGCTGCGCAGAAGTCAACCAAACTTCACCCAATAGTGTATTGTATCACAATCTAGTAGTTACATTTGAAAATTTTGTTCTAGGAAATTTTGTTTGAGCGCAATCATCAAACTTAATTAAAAAAGTCATTTAAGCCTTTTCACAGTGAGATCTATGCGATATGGCCGAGAAATGTAATTTTGATGTTAACTCCCAAACCGCTGCGCAGAAGTCTACCAAACTTCACCCATTAGTGTATTTTATCACAATCTAGTAGTTACATGTGGAAATTTGGTTCTAGGACATTTGATTTGAGCGCAATCCTCAAACTTAGGTCAAAAAAGCCATTTAAGCCTTTTCACAGTGAGATCTATGCGATATGGCCGAGAAATGTAATTTTGATGTTAACTCCCAAACCGCTGCGCAGAAGTCAACCAAACTTCACCGAATAGTGTATTGTATCACAATCTAGTAGTTACATTTAAAAATTTTGTTCTAGGACATTTTGTTTGAACGCAATCATCAAACTTAATTAAAAAAGTCATTTAAGCCTTTTCACAGTGAGATCTATGCGATATGGCCGAGAAATGTAATTTTGATGTTAACTCCCAAACCGCTGCGCAGAAGTCAACCAAACTTCACCCAATAGTGTATTGTATCACAATCTAGTAGTTACATGTGGAAATTTGGTTCTAGGACATTTGATTTGAGCGCAATCCTCAAACTTAGGTCAAAAAAGCCATTTAAGCCTTTTCACAGTGAGATCTATGCGATATGGCCGAGAAATGTAATTTTGATGTTAACTCCCAAACCGCTGCGCAGAAGTCAACCAAACTTCACCCAATAGTGTATTGTATCACAATCTAGTAGTTACATTTGAAAATTTTGTTCTAGGAAATTTTGTTTGAGCGCAATCATCAAACTAAATTAAAAAAGTCATTTAAGCCTTTTCACAGTGAGATCTATGCGATATGGCCGAGAAATGTAATTTTGATGTTAACTCCCAAACCGCTGCGCAGAAGTCAACCAAACTTCACCCATTAGTGTATTTTATCACAATCTAGTAGTTACATGTGGAAATTTGGTTCTAGGACATTTGATTTGAGCGCAATCCTCAAACTTAGGTCAAAAAAGCCATTTAAGCCTTTTCACAGTGAGATCTATGCGATATGGCCGAGAAATGTAATTTTGATGTTAACTCCCAAACCGCTGCGCAGAAGTCAACCAAACTTCACCCAATAGTGTATTGTATCACATTCTAGTAGTTACATTTGAAAATTTCGTTCTAGGACATTTGGTTTTAGCGCAATCCTCAAACTTAGGTCAAAAAAGCCATTTAAGCCTTTTCACAGTGAGATCTATGCGATATGGCCGAGAAATGTAATTTTGATGTTAACTCCCAAACCGCTGCGCAGAAGTCAACCAAACTTCACCCAATAGTGTATTGTATCACAATCTAGTAGTTACATTTGAAAATTTTGTTCTAGGAAATTTTGTTTGAGCGCAATCATCAAACTAAATTAAAAAAGTCATTTAAGCCTTTTCACAGTGAGATCTATGCGATATGGCCGAGAAATGTAATTTTGATGTTAACTCCCAAACCGCTGCGCAGAAGTCAACCAAACTTCACCCATTAGTGTATTTTATCACAATCTAGTAGTTACATGTGGAAATTTGATTCTAGGACATTTGATTTGAGCGCAATCCTCAAACTTAGGTCAAAAAAGCCATTTAAGCCTTTTCACAGTGAGATCTATGCGATATGGCCGAGAAATGTAATTTTGATGTTAACTCCCAAACCGCTGCGCAGAAGTCAACCAAACTTCACCCAATAGTGTATTGTATCACATTCTAGTAGTTACATTTGAAAATTTCGTTCTAGGACATTTGGTTTGAGCGCAATCCTCAAACTTAGGTCAAAAAAGTCATTTAAGCCTTTTCACAGTGAGATCTATGCGATATGGCCGAGAAATGTAATTTTGATGTTAACTCCCAAACCGCTGCGCAGAAGTCAACCAAACTTCACCCAATAGTGTATTGTATCACAATCTAGTAGTTACATTTGAAAATTTTGTTCTAGGACATTTTGTTTGAGCGCAATCCTCAAACTTAGGTCAAAAAAGCCATTTAAGCCTTTTCACAGTGAGATCTATGCGATATGGCCGAGAAATGTAATTTTGATGTTAACTCTCAAACCGCTGCGCAGAAGTCAACCAAACTTCACCCAATAGTGTATTGTATCACAATCTAGTAGTTACATTTGAAAATTTTGTTCTAGGACATTTTGTTTGAACGCAATCATCAAACTTAATTAAAAAAGTCATTTAAGCCTTTTCACAGTGAGATCTATGCGATATGGCCGAGAAATGTAATTTTGATGTTAACTCCCAAACCGCTGCGCAGAAGTCAACCAAACTTCACCCAATAGTGTATTGTATCACAATCTAGTAGTTACATTTGAAAATTTTGTTCTAGAAAATTTTGTTTGAGCGCAATCATCAAACTTAATTAAAAAAGTCATTTAAGCCTTTTCACAGTGAGATCTATGCGATATGGCCGAGAAATGTAATTTTGATGTTAACTCCCAAACCGCTGCGCAGAAGTCAACCAAACTTCACCCATTAGTGTATTTTATCACAATCTAGTAGTTACATGTGGAAATTTGGTTCTAGGACATTTGATTTGAGCGCAATCCTCAAACTTAGGTCAAAAAAGCCATTTAAGCCTTTTCACAGTGAGATCTATGCGATATGGCCGAGAAATGTAATTTTGATGTTAACTCCCAAACCGCTGCGCAGAAGTCAACCAAACTTCACCCAATAGTGTATTGTATCACAATCTAGTAGTTACATTTAAAAATTTTGTTCTAGGACATTTTGTTTGAACGCAATCATCAAACCTAATTAAAAAAGTCATTTAAGCCTTTTCACAGTGAGATCTATGCGATATGGCCGAGAAATGTAATTTTGATGTTAACTCCCAAACCGCTGCGCAGAAGTCAACCAAACTTCACCCATTAGTGTATTGTATCACAATCTAGTAGTTACATGTGGAAATTTGGTTATAGGACATTTGATTTGAGCGCAATCCTCAAACTTAGGTCAAAAAAGTCATTTAAGCCTTTTCACAGTGAGATCTATGCGATATGGCCGAGAAATGTAATTTTGATGTTAACTCCCAAACCGCTGCGCAGAAGTCAACCAAACTTCACCCAATAGTGTATTGTATCACAATCTAGTAGTTACATTTGAAAATTTTGTTCTAGGACATTTTGTTTGAACGCAATCATCAAACTTAATTAAAAAAGTCATTTAAGCCTTTTCACAGTGAGATCTATGCGATATGGCCGAGAAATGTAAATTTGATGTTAACTCCCAAACCGCTGCGCAGAAGTCAACCAAACTTCACCCAATAGTGTATTGTATCACAATCTAGTAGTTACATTTGAAAATTTTGTTCTAGGACATTTTGTTTGAGCGCAATCCTCAAACTTAGGTCAAAAAAGCCATTTAAGCCTTTTCACAGTGAGATCTATGCGATATGGCCGAGAAATGTAATTTTGATGTTAACTCCCAAACCGCTGCGCAGAAGTCAACCAAACTTCACCCAATAGTGTATTGTATCACAATCTAGTAGTTACATTTGAAAATTTTGTTCTAGGACATTTTGTTTGAACGCAATCATCAAACTTAATTAAAAAAGTCATTTAAGCCTTTTCACAGTGAGATCTATGCGATATGGCCGAGAAATGTAATTTTGATGTTAACTCCCAAACCGCTGCGCAGAAGTCAACCAAACTTCACCCAATAGTGTATTGTATCACAATCTAGTAGTTACATTTGAAAATTTTGTTCTAGGAAATTTTGTTTGAGCGCAATCATCAAACTTAATTAAAAAAGTCATTTAAGCCTTTTCACAGTGAGATCTATGCGATATGGCCGAGAAATGTAATTTTGATGTTAACTCCCAAACCGCTGCGCAGAAGTCTACCAAACTTCACCCATTAGTGTATTTTATCACAATCTAGTAGTTACATGTGGAAATTTGGTTCTAGGACATTTGATTTGAGCGCAATCCTCAAACTTAGGTCAAAAAAGCCATTTAAGCCTTTTCACAGTGAGATCTATGCGATATGGCCGAGAAATGTAATTTTGATGTTAACTCCCAAACCGCTGCGCAGAAGTCAACCAAACTTCACCGAATAGTGTATTGTATCACAATCTAGTAGTTACATTTAAAAATTTTGTTCTAGGACATTTTGTTTGAACGCAATCATCAAACTTAATTAAAAAAGTCATTTAAGCCTTTTCACAGTGAGATCTATGCGATATGGCCGAGAAATGTAATTTTGATGTTAACTCCCAAACCGCTGCGCAGAAGTCAACCAAACTTCACCCAATAGTGTATTGTATCACAATCTAGTAGTTACATTTGAAAATTTTGTTCTAGGAAATTTTGTTTGAGCGCAATCATCAAACTTAATTAAAAAAGTCATTTAAGCCTTTTCACAGTGAGATCTATGCGATATGGCCGAGAAATGTAATTTTGATGTTAACTCCCAAACCGCTGCGCAGAAGTCAACCAAACTTCACCCATTAGTGTATTTTATCACAATCTAGTAGTTACATGTGGAAATTTGGTTCTAGGACATTTGATTTGAGCGCAATCCTCAAACTTAGGTCAAAAAAGTCATTTAAGCCTTTTCACAGTGAGATCTATGCGATATGGCCGAGAAATGTAATTTTGATGTTAACTCCCAAACCGCTGCGCAGAAGTCAACCAAACTTCACCCATTAGTGTATTTTATCACAATCTAGTAGTTACATGTGGAAATTTGGTTCTAGGACATTTGATTTGAGCGCAATCCTCAAACTTAGGTCAAAAAAGCCATTTAAGCCTTTTCACAGTGAGATCTATGCGATATGGCCGAGAAATGTAATTTTGATGTTCACTCCCAAACCGCTGCGCAGAAGTCAACCAAACTTCACCCAATAGTGTATTGTATCACAATCTAGTAGTTACATTTGAAAATTTTGTTCTAGGAAATTTTGTTTGAGCGCAATCATCAAACTTAATTAAAAAAGTCATTTAAGCCTTTTCACAGTGAGATCTATGCGATATGGCCGAGAAATGTAATTTTGATGTTAACTCCCAAACCGCTGCGCAGAAGTCAACCAAACTTCACCCATTAGTGTATTTTATCACAATCTAGTAGTTACATGTGGAAATTTGGCTCTAGGACATTTGATTTGAGCGCAATCCTCAAACTTAGGTCAAAAAAGCCATTTAAGCCTTTTCACAGTGAGATCTATGCGATATGGCCGAGAAATGTAATTTTGATGTTAACTCCCAAACCGCTGCGCAGAAGTCAACCAAACTTCACCCAATAGTGTATTGTATCACAATCTAGTAGTTACATTTGAAAATTTCGTTCTAGGACATTTGGTTTGAGCGCAATCCTCAAACTTAGGTCAAAAAAGTCATTTAAGCCTTTTCACAGTGAGATCTATGCGATATGGCCGAGAAATGTAATTTTGATGTTAACTCCCAAACCGCTGCGCAGAAGTCAACCAAACTTCACCCAATAGTGTATTGTATCACAATCTAGTAGTTACATTTGAAAATTTTGTTCTAGGACATTTTGTTTGAGCGCAATCCTCAAACTTAGGTCAAAAAAGCCATTTAAGCCTTTTCACAGTGAGATCTATGCGATATGGCCGAGAAATGTAATTTTGATGTTAACTCTCAAACCGCTGCGCAGAAGTCAACCAAACTTCACCCAATAGTGTATTGTATCACAATCTAGTAGTTACATTTGAAAATTTTGTTCTAGGACATTTTGTTTGAACGCAATCATCAAACTTAATTAAAAAAGTCATTTAAGCCTTTTCACAGTGAGATCTATGCGATATGGCCGAGAAATGTAATTTTGATGTTAACTCCCAAACCGCTGCGCAGAAGTCAACCAAACTTCACCCAATAGTGTATTGTATCACAATCTAGTAGTTACATTTGAAAATTTTGTTCTAGAAAATTTTGTTTGAGCGCAATCATCAAACTTAATTAAAAAAGTCATTTAAGCCTTTTCACAGTGAGATCTATGCGATATGGCCGAGAAATGTAATTTTGATGTTAACTCCCAAACCGCTGCGCAGAAGTCAACCAAACTTCACCCATTAGTGTATTTTATCACAATCTAGTAGTTACATGTGGAAATTTGGTTCTAGGACATTTGATTTGAGCGCAATCCTCAAACTTAGGTCAAAAAAGCCATTTAAGCCTTTTCACAGTGAGATCTATGCGATATGGCCGAGAAATGTAATTTTGATGTTAACTCCCAAACCGCTGCGCAGAAGTCAACCAAACTTCACCCAATAGTGTATTGTATCACAATCTAGTAGTTACATTTAAAAATTTTGTTCTAGGACATTTTGTTTGAACGCAATCATCAAACCTAATTAAAAAAGTCATTTAAGCCTTTTCACAGTGAGATCTATGCGATATGGCCGAGAAATGTAATTTTGATGTTAACTCCCAAACCGCTGCGCAGAAGTCAACCAAACTTCACCCATTAGTGTATTGTATCACAATCTAGTAGTTACATGTGGAAATTTGGTTATAGGACATTTGATTTGAGCGCAATCCTCAAACTTAGGTCAAAAAAGTCATTTAAGCCTTTTCACAGTGAGATCTATGCGATATGGCCGAGAAATGTAATTTTGATGTTAACTCCCAAACCGCTGCGCAGAAGTCAACCAAACTTCACCCAATAGTGTATTGTATCACAATCTAGTAGTTACATTTGAAAATTTTGTTCTAGGACATTTTGTTTGAACGCAATCATCAAACTTAATTAAAAAAGTCATTTAAGCCTTTTCACAGTGAGATCTATGCGATATGGCCGAGAAATGTAAATTTGATGTTAACTCCCAAACCGCTGCGCAGAAGTCAACCAAACTTCACCCAATAGTGTATTGTATCACAATCTAGTAGTTACATTTGAAAATTTTGTTCTAGGACATTTTGTTTGAGCGCAATCCTCAAACTTAGGTCAAAAAAGCCATTTAAGCCTTTTCACAGTGAGATCTATGCGATATGGCCGAGAAATGTAATTTTGATGTTAACTCCCAAACCGCTGCGCAGAAGTCAACCAAACTTCACCCAATAGTGTATTGTATCACAATCTAGTAGTTACATTTGAAAATTTTGTTCTAGGACATTTTGTTTGAGCGCAATCCTCAAACTTAGGTCAAAAAAGCCATTTAAGCCTTTTCACAGTGAGATCTATGCGATATGGCCGAGAAATGTAATTTTGATGTTAACTCTCAAACCGCTGCGCAGAAGTCAACCAAACTTCACCCAATAGTGTATTGTATCACAATCTAGTAGTTACATTTGAAAATTTTGTTCTAGGACATTTTGTTTGAACGCAATCATCAAACTTAATTAAAAAAGTCATTTAAGCCTTTTCACAGTGAGATCTATGCGATATGGCCGAGAAATGTAATTTTGATGTTAACTCCCAAACCGCTGCGCAGAAGTCAACCAAACTTCACCCAATAGTGTATTGTATCACAATCTAGTAGTTACATTTGAAAATTTTGTTCTAGAAAATTTTGTTTGAGCGCAATCATCAAACTTAATTAAAAAAGTCATTTAAGCCTTTTCACAGTGAGATCTATGCGATATGGCCGAGAAATGTAATTTTGATGTTAACTCCCAAACCGCTGCGCAGAAGTCAACCAAACTTCACCCATTAGTGTATTTTATCACAATCTAGTAGTTACATGTGGAAATTTGGTTCTAGGACATTTGATTTGAGCGCAATCCTCAAACTTAGGTCAAAAAAGCCATTTAAGCCTTTTCACAGTGAGATCTATGCGATATGGCCGAGAAATGTAATTTTGATGTTAACTCCCAAACCGCTGCGCAGAAGTCAACCAAACTTCACCCAATAGTGTATTGTATCACAATCTAGTAGTTACATTTAAAAATTTTGTTCTAGGACATTTTGTTTGAACGCAATCATCAAACCTAATTAAAAAAGTCATTTAAGCCTTTTCACAGTGAGATCTATGCGATATGGCCGAGAAATGTAATTTTGATGTTAACTCCCAAACCGCTGCGCAGAAGTCAACCAAACTTCACCCATTAGTGTATTGTATCACAATCTAGTAGTTACATGTGGAAATTTGGTTATAGGACATTTGATTTGAGCGCAATCCTCAAACTTAGGTCAAAAAAGTCATTTAAGCCTTTTCACAGTGAGATCTATGCGATATGGCCGAGAAATGTAATTTTGATGTTAACTCCCAAACCGCTGCGCAGAAGTCAACCAAACTTCACCCAATAGTGTATTGTATCACAATCTAGTAGTTACATTTGAAAATTTTGTTCTAGGACATTTTGTTTGAACGCAATCATCAAACTTAATTAAAAAAGTCATTTAAGCCTTTTCACAGTGAGATCTATGCGATATGGCCCAGAAATGTAAATTTGATGTTAACTCCCAAACCGCTGCGCAGAAGTCAACCAAACTTCACCCAATAGTGTATTGTATCACAATCTAGTAGTTACATTTGAAAATTTTGTTCTAGGACATTTTGTTTGAGCGCAATCCTCAAACTTAGGTCAAAAAAGCCATTTAAGCCTTTTCACAGTGAGATCTATGCGATATGGCCGAGAAATGTAATTTTGATGTTAACTCCCAAACCGCTGCGCAGAAGTCAAACAAACTTCACCCAATAGTGTATTGTATCACAATCTAGTAGTTACATTTGAAAATTTTGTTCTAGGACATTTTGTTTGAACGCAATCATCAAACTTAATTAAAAAAGTCATTTAAGCCTTTTCACAGTGAGATCTATGCGATATGGCCGAGAAATGTAATTTTGATGTTAACTCCCAAACCGCTGCGCAGAAGTCAACCAAACTTCACCCAATAGTGTATTGTATCACAATCTAGTAGTTACATTTGAAAATTTTGTTCTAGGAAATTTTGTTTGAGCGCAATCATCAAACTTAATTAAAAAAGTCATTTAAGCCTTTTCACAGTGAGATCTATGCGATATGGCCGAGAAATGTAATTTTGATGTTAACTCCCAAACCGCTGCGCAGAAGTCAACCAAACTTCACCCATTAGTGTATTTTATCACAATCTAGTAGTTACATGTGGAAATTTGGTTCTAGGACATTTGATTTGAGCGCAATCCTCAAACTTAGGTCAAAAAAGCCATTTAAGCCTTTTCACAGTGAGATCTATGCGATATGGCCGAGAAATGTAATTTTGATGTTAACTCCCAAACCGCTGCGCAGAAGTCAACCAAACTTCACCGAATAGTGTATTGTATCACAATCTAGTAGTTACATTTAAAAATTTTGTTCTAGGACATTTTGTTTGAACGCAATCATCAAACTTAATTAAAAAAGTCATTTAAGCCTTTTCACAGTGAGATCTATGCGATATGGCCGAGAAATGTAATTTTGATGTTAACTCCCAAACCGCTGCGCAGAAGTCAACCAAACTTCACCCAATAGTGTATTGTATCACAATCTAGTAGTTACATTTGAAAATTTTGTTCTAGGAAATTTTGTTTGAGCGCAATCATCAAACTTAATTAAAAAAGTCATTTAAGCCTTTTCACAGTGAGATCTATGCGATATGGCCGAGAAATGTAATTTTGATGTTAACTCCCAAACCGCTGCGCAGAAGTCAACCAAACTTCACCCATTAGTGTATTTTATCACAATCTAGTAGTTACATGTGGAAATTTGGTTCTAGGACATTTGATTTGAGCGCAATCCTCAAACTTAGGTCAAAAAAGCCATTTAAGCCTTTTCACAGTGAGATCTATGCGATATGGCCGAGAAATGTAATTTTGATGTTAACTCCCAAACCGCTGCGCAGAAGTCAACCAAACTTCACCGAATAGTGTATTGTATCACAATCTAGTAGTTACATTTAAAAATTTTGTTCTAGGACATTTTGTTTGAACGCAATCATCAAACAATTAAAAAAGTCATTTAAGCCTTTTCACAGTGAGATCTATGCGATATGGCCGAGAAATGTAATTTTGATGTTAACTCCCAAACCGCTGCGCAGAAGTCAACCAAACTTCACCCAATAGTGTATTGTATCACAATCTAGTAGTTACATTTGAAAATTTTGTTCTAGGAAATTTTGTTTGAGCGCAATCATCAAACTTAATTAAAAAAGTCATTTAAGCCTTTTCACAGTGAGATCTATGCGATATGGCCGAGAAATGTAATTTTGATGTTAACTCCCAAACCGCTGCGCAGAAGTCAACCAAACTTCACCCATTAGTGTATTTTATCACAATCTAGTAGTTACATGTGGAAATTTGGTTCTAGGACATTTGATTTGAGCGCAATCCTCAAACTTAGGTCAAAAAAGCCATTTAAGCCTTTTCACAGTGAGATCTATGCGATATGGCCGAGAAATGTAATTTTGATGTTAACTCCCAAACCGCTGCGCAGAAGTCAACCAAACTTCACCGAATAGTGTATTGTATCACAATCTAGTAGTTACATTTAAAAATTTTGTTCTAGGACATTTTGTTTGAACGCAATCATCAAACAATTAAAAAAGTCATTTAAGCCTTTTCACAGTGAGATCTATGCGATATGGCCGAGAAATGTAATTTTGATGTTAACTCCCAAACCGCTGCGCAGAAGTCAACCAAACTTCACCCAATAGTGTATTGTATCACATTTTAGTAGTTACATTTGAAAATTTCGTTCTAGGACATTTGGTTTGAGCGCAATCCTCAAACTTAGGTCAAAAAAGCCATTTAAGCCTTTTCACAGTGAGATCTATGCGATATGGTCGAGAAATGTAATTTTGATGTTAACTCCCAAACCGCTGCGCAGAAGTCAACCAAACTTCACCCAATAGTGTATTGTATCACAATCTAGTAGTTACATTTGAAAATTTTGTTCTAGGACATTTTGTTTGAACGCAATCATCAAACTTAATTAAAAAAGTCATTTAAGCCTTTTCACAGTGAGATCTATGCGATATGGCCGAGAAATGTAATTTTGTTGTTAACTCCCAAACCGCTGCGCAGAAGTCAACCAAACTTCACCCAATAGTGTATTGTATCACAATCTAGTAGTTACATTTGAAAATTTTGTTCTAGGACATTTTGTTTGAGCGCAATCCTCAAACTTAGGTCAAAAAAGCCATTTAAGCCTTTTCACAGTGAGATCTATGCGATATGGCCGAGAAATGTAATTTTGATGTTAACTCCCAAACCGCTGCGCAGAAGTCAACCAAACTTCACCCAATAGTGTATTGTATCACAATCTAGTAGTTACATTTGAAAATTTTGTTCTAGGACATTTTGTTTGAGCGCAATCCTCAAACTTAGGTCAAAAAAGCCATTTAAGCCTTTTCACAGTGAGATCTATGCGATATGGCCGAGAAATGTAATTTTGATGTTAACTCCCAAACCGCTGCGCAGAAGTCAACCAAACTTCACCCAATAGTGTATTGTATCACAATCTAGTAGTTACATTTGAAAATTTTGTTCTAGGACATTTTGTTTGAACGCAATCATCAAACTTAATTAAAAAAGTCATTTAAGCCTTTTCACAGTGAGATCTATGCGATATGGCCGAGAAATGTAATTTTGATGTTAACTCCCAAACCGCTGCGCAGAAGTCAACCAAACTTCACCCAATAGTGTATTGTATCACAATCTAGTAGTTACATTTGAAAATTTTGTTCTAGGAAATTTGGTTTGAGCGCAATCATCAAACTTAATTAAAAAAGTCATTTAAGCCTTTTCACAGTGAGATCTATGCGATATGGCCGAGAAATGTAATTTTGATGTTAACTCCCAAACCGCTGCGCAGAAGTCAACCAAACTTCACCCAATAGTGTATTGTATCACAATCTAGTAGTTACATTTGAAAATTTTGTTCTAGGAAATTTTGTTTGAGCGCAATCATCAAACTTAATTAAAAAAGTCATTTAAGCCTTTTCACAGTGAGATCTATGCGATATGGCCGAGAAATGTAATTTTGATGTTAACTCCCAAACCGCTGCGCAGAAGTCAACCAAACTTCACCCATTAGTGTATTGTATCACAATCTAGTAGTTACATTTGGAAATTTGGTTCTAGGAAATTTTGTTTGAGCGCAATCATCAAACTTAATTAAAAAAGTCATTTAAGCCTTTTCACAGTGAGATCTATGCGATATGGCCGAGAAATGTAATTTTGATGTTAACTCCCAAACCGCTGCGCAGAAGTCAACCAAACTTCACCCAATAGTGTATTGTATCACATTCTAGTAGTTACATTTGAAAATTTCGTTCTAGGACATTTGGTTTGAGCGCAATCCTCAAACTTAGGTCAAAAAAGCCATTTAAGCCTTTTCACAGTGAGATCTATGCGATATGGCCGAGAAATGTAATTTTGATGTTAACTCTCAAACCGCTGCGCAGAAGTCAACCAAACTTCACCCACTAGTGTATTGTATCACAATCTAGTAGTTACATTTGAAAATTTTGTTCTAGGACATTTTGTTTGAACGCAATCATCAAACTTAATTAAAAAAGTCATTTAAGCCTTTTCACAGTGAGATCTATGCGATATGGCCGAGAAATGTAATTTTGATGTTAACTCCCAAACCGCTGCGCAGAAGTCAACCAAACTTCACCCAATAGTGTATTGTATCACAATCTAGTAGTTACATTTGAAAATTTTGTTCTAGGAAATTTTGTTTGAGCGCAATCATCAAACTTAATTAAAAAAGTCATTTAAGCCTTTTCACAGTGAGATCTATGCGATATGGCCGAGAAATGTAATTTTGATGTTAACTCCCAAACCGCTGCGCAGAAGTCAACCAAACTTCACCCATTAGTGTATTTTATCACAGTCTAGTAGTTACATGTGGAAATTTGGTTCTAGGACATTTGATTTGAGCGCAATCCTCAAACTTAGGTCAAAAAAGCCATTTAAGCCTTTTCACAGTGAGATCTATGCGATATGGCCGAGAAATGTAATTTTGATGTTCACTCCCAAACCGCTGCGCAGAAGTCAACCAAACTTCACCCAATAGTGTATTGTATCACAATCTAGTAGTTACATTTGAAAATTTTGTTCCAGGAAATTTTGTTTGAGCGCAATCATCAAACTTAATTAAAAAAGTCATTTAAGCCTTTTCACAGTGAGATCTATGCGATATGGCCGAGAAATGTAATTTTGATGTTAACTCCCAAACCGCTGCGCAGAAGTCAACCAAACTTCACCCATTAGTGTATTTTATCACAATCTAGTAGTTACATGTGGAAATTTGGTTCTAGGACATTTGATTTGAGCGCAATCCTCAAACTTAGGTCAAAAAAGCCATTTAAGCCTTTTCACAGTGAGATCTATGCGATATGGCCGAGAAATGTAATTTTGATGTTAACTCCCAAACCGCTGCGCAGAAGTCAACCAAACTTCACCCAATAGTGTATTGTATCACATTCTAGTAGTTACATTTGAAAATTTCGTTCTAGGACATTTGGTTTTAGCGCAATCCTCAAACTTAGGTCAAAAAAGCCATTTAAGCCTTTTCACAGTGAGATCTATGCGATATGGCCGAGAAATGTAATTTTGATGTTAACTCCCAAACCGCTGCGCAGAAGTCAACCAAACTTCACCCAATAGTGTATTGTATCACAATCTAGTAGTTACATTTGAAAATTTTGTTCTAGGAAATTTTGTTTGAGCGCAATCATCAAACTTAATTAAAAAAGTCATTTAAGCCTTTTCACAGTGAGATCTATGCGATATGGCCGAGAAATGTAATTTTGATGTTAACTCCCAAACCGCTGCGCAGAAGTCAACCAAACTTCACCCATTAGTGTATTGTATCACAATCTAGTAGTTACATTTGGAAATTTGGTTCTAGGAAATTTTGTTTGAGCGCAATCATCAAACTTAATTAAAAAAGTCATTTAAGCCTTTTCACAGTGAGATCTATGCGATATGGCCGAGAAATGTAATTTTGATGTTAACTCCCAAACCGCTGCGCAGAAGTCAACCAAACTTCACCCAATAGTGTATTGTATCACATTCTAGTAGTTACATTTGAAAATTTCGTTCTAGGACATTTGGTTTGAGCGCAATCCTCAAACTTAGGTCAAAAAAGCCATTTAAGCCTTTTCACAGTGAGATCTATGCGATATGGCCGAGAAATGTAATTTTGATGTTAACTCTCAAACCGCTGCGCAGAAGTCAACCAAACTTCACCCAATAGTGTATTGTATCACAATCTAGTAGTTACATTTGAAAATTTTGTTCTAGGACATTTTGTTTGAACGCAATCATCAAACTTAATTAAAAAAGTCATTTAAGCCTTTTCACAGTGAGATCTATGCGATATGGCCGAGAAATGTAATTTTGATGTTAACTCCCAAACCGCTGCGCAGAAGTCAACCAAACTTCACCCAATAGTGTATTGTATCACAATCTAGTAGTTACATTTGAAAATTTTGTTCTAGAAAATTTTGTTTGAGCGCAATCATCAAACTTAATTAAAAAAGTCATTTAAGCCTTTTCACAGTGAGATCTATGCGATATGGCCGAGAAATGTAATTTTGATGTTAACTCCCAAACCGCTGCGCAGAAGTCAACCAAACTTCACCCATTAGTGTATTTTATCACAATCTAGTAGTTACATGTGGAAATTTGGTTCTAGGACATTTGATTTGAGCGCAATCCTCAAACTTAGGTCAAAAAAGCCATTTAAGCCTTTTCACAGTGAGATCTATGCGATATGGCCGAGAAATGTAATTTTGATGTTAACTCCCAAACCGCTGCGCAGAAGTCAACCAAACTTCACCCAATAGTGTATTGTATCACAATCTAGTAGTTACATTTGAAAATTTTGTTCTAGGAAATTTTGTTTGAGCGCAATCATCAAACTTAATTAAAAAAGTCATTTAAGCCTTTTCACAGTGAGATCTATGCGATATGGCCGAGAAATGTAATTTTGATGTTAACTCCCAAACCGCTGCGCAGAAGTCAACCAAACTTCACCCATTAGTGTATTTTATCACAATCTAGTAGTTACATGTGGAAATTTGGTTCTAGGACATTTGATTTGAGCGCAATCCTCAAACTTAGGTCAAAAAAGCCATTTAAGCCTTTTCACAGTGAGATCTATGCGATATGGCCGAGAAATGTAATTTTGATGTTAACTCCCAAACCGCTGCGTAGAAGTCAACCAAACTTCACCCAATAGTGTATTGTATCACATTCTAGTAGTTACATTTGAAAATTTCGTTCTAGGACATTTGGTTTGAGCGCAATCCTCAAACTTAGGTCAAAAAAGCCATTTAAGCCTTTTCACAGTGAGATCTATGCGATATGGCCGAGAAATGTAATTTTGATGTTAACTCCCAAACCGCTGCGCAGAAGTCAACCAAACTTCACCCAATAGTGTATTGTATCACAATCTAGTAGTTACATTTGAAAATTTTGTTCTAGGACATTTTGTTTGAACGCAATCATCAAACTTAATTAAAAAAGTCATTTAAGCCTTTTCACAGTGAGATCTATGCGATATGGCCGAGAAATGTAATTTTGATGTTAACTCCCAAACCGCTGCGCAGAAGTCAACCAAACTTCACCCAATAGTGTATTGTATCACAATCTAGTAGTTACATTTGAAAATTTTGTTCTAGGACATTTTGTTTGAGCGCAATCCTCAAACTTAGGTCAAAAAAGCCATTTAAGCCTTTTCACAGTGAGATCTATGCGATATGGCCGAGAAATGTAATTTTGATGTTAACTCCCAAACCGCTGCGCAGAAGTCAACCAAACTTCACCCAATAGTGTATTGTATCACAATCTAGTAGTTACATTTGAAAATTTTGTTCTAGGACATTTTGTTTGAACGCAATCATCAAACTTAATTAAAAAAGTCATTTAAGCCTTTTCACAGTGAGATCTATGCGATATGGCCGAGAAATGTAATTTTGATGTTAACTCCCAAACCGCTGCGCAGAAGTCAACCAAATTTCACCCAATAGTGTATTGTATCACAATCTAGTAGTTACATTTGAAAATTTTGTTCTAGGAAATTTTGTTTGAGCGCAATCATCAAACTTAATTAAAAAAGTCATTTAAGCCTTTTCACAGTGAGATCTATGCGATATGGCCGAGAAATGTAATTTTGATGTTAACTCCCAAACCGCTGCGCAGAAGTCAACCAAACTTCACCCATTAGTGTATTGTATCATAATCTAGTAATTACATGTGGAAATTTGGTTCTAGGACATTTGATTTGAGCGCAATCCTCAAACTTAGGTCAAAAAAGCCATTTAAGCCTTTTCACAGTGAGATCTATGCGATATGGCCGAGAAATGTAATTTTGATGTTAACTCCCAAACCGCTGCGCAGAAGTCAACCAAACTTCACCCAATAGTGTATTGTATCACAATCTAGTAGTTACATTTAAAAATTTTGTTCTAGGACATTTTGTTTGAACGCAATCATCAAACTTAATTAAAAAAGTCATTTAAGCCTTTTCACAGTGAGATCTATGCGATATGGCCGAGAAATGTAATTTTGATGTTAACTCCCAAACCGCTGCGCAGAAGTCAACCAAACTTCACCCAATAGTGTATTGTATCACAATCTAGTAGTTACATGTGGAAATTTGGTTATAGGACATTTGATTTGAGCGCAATCATCAAACTTAGGTCAAAAAAGTCATTTAAGCCTTTTCACAGTGAGATCTATGCGATATGGCCGAGAAATGTAATTTTGATGTTAACTCCCAAACCGCTGCGCAGAAGTCAACCAAACTTCACCCATTAGTGTATTTTATCACAATCTAGTAGTTACATGTGGAAATTTGGTTCTAGGACATTTGATTTGAGCGCAATCCTCAAACTTAGGTCAAAAAAGCCATTTAAGCCTTTTCACAGTGAGATCTATGCGATATGGCCGAGAAATGTAATTTTGATGTTCACTCCCAAACCGCTGCGCAGAAGTCAACCAAACTTCACCCAATAGTGTATTGTATCACATTCTAGTAGTTACATTTGAAAATTTCGTTCTAGGACATTTGGTTTGAGCGCAATCCTCAAACTTAGGTCAAAAAAGCCATTTAAGCCTTTTCACAGTGAGATCTATGCGATATGGCCGAGAAATGTAATTTTGATGTTAACTCCCAAACCGCTGCGCAGAAGTCAACCAAACTTCACCCAATAGTGTATTGTATCACAATCTAGTAGTTACATTTGAAAATTTTGTTCTAGGAAATTTTGTTTGAGCGCAATCATCAAACTTAATTAAAAAAGTCATTTTAAGCCTTTTCACAGTGAGATCTATGCGATATGGCCGAGAAATGTAATTTTGATGTTAACTCCCAAACCGCTGCGCAGAAGTCAACCAAACTTCACCCATTAGTGTATTTTATCACAATCTAGTAGTTACATGTGGAAATTTGGTTCTAGGACATTTGATTTGAGCGCAATCCTCAAACTTAGGTCAAAAAAGCCATTTAAGCCTTTTCACAGTGAGATCTATGCGATATGGCCGAGAAATGTAATTTTGATGTTAACTCCCAAACCGCTGCGCAGAAGTCAACCAAACTTCACCCAATAGTGTATTGTATCACATTCTAGTAGTTACATTTTAAAATTTCGTTCTAGGACATTTTGTTTGAGCGCAATCCTCAAACTTAGGTCAAAAAAGCCATTTAAGCCTTTTCACAGTGAGATCTATGCGATATGGCCGAGAAATGTAATTTTGATGTTAACTCTCAAACCGCTGCGCAGAAGTCAACCAAACTTCACCCAATAGTGTATTGTATCACAATCTAGTAGTTACATTTGAAAATTTTGTTCTAGGACATTTTGTTTGAACGCAATCATCAAACTTAATTAAAAAAGTCATTTAAGCCTTTTCACAGTGAGATCTATGCGATATGGCCGAGAAATGTAATTTTGATGTTAACTCCCAAACCGCTGCGCAGAAGTCAACCAAACTTCACCCAATAGTGTATTGTATCACAATCTAGTAGTTACATTTGAAAATTTTGTTCTAGAAAATTTTGTTTGAGCGCAATCATCAAACTTAATTAAAAAAGTCATTTAAGCCTTTTCACAGTGAGATCTATGCGATATGGCCGAGAAATGTAATTTTGATGTTAACTCCCAAACCGCTGCGCAGAAGTCAACCAAACTTCACCCATTAGTGTATTTTATCACAATCTAGTAGTTACATGTGGAAATTTGGTTCTAGGACATTTGATTTGAGCGCAATCCTCAAACTTAGGTCAAAAAAGCCATTTAAGCCTTTTCACAGTGAGATCTATGCGATATGGCCGAGAAATGTAATTTTGATGTTAACTCCCAAACCGCTGCGCAGAAGTCAACCAAACTTCACCCAATAGTGTATTGTATCACAATCTAGTAGTTACATTTGAAAATTTTGTTCTAGGAAATTTTGTTTGAGCGCAATCATCAAACTTAATTAAAAAAGTCATTTAAGCCTTTTCACAGTGAGATCTATGCGATATGGCCGAGAAATGTAATTTTGATGTTAACTCCCAAACCGCTGCGCAGAAGTCAACCAAACTTCACCCAATAGTGTATTGTATCACAATCTAGTAGTTACATTTGAAAATTTTGTTCTAGGAAATTTTGTTTGAGCGCAATCATCAAACTTAATTAAAAAAGTCATTTAAGCCTTTTCACAGTGAGATCTATGCGATATGGCCGAGAAATGTAATTTTGATGTTAACTCCCAAACCGCTGCGCAGAAGTCAACCAAACTTCACCCATTAGTGTATTGTATCACAATCTAGTAGTTACATTTGGAAATTAGGTTCTAGGAAATTTTGTTTGAGCGCAATCATCAAACTTAATTAAAAAAGTCATTTAAGCCTTTTCACAGTGAGATCTATGCGATATGGCCGAGAAATGTAATTTTGATGTTAACTCCCAAACCGCTGCGCAGAAGTCAACCAAACTTCACCCAATAGTGTATTGTATCACATTCTAGTAGTTACATTTGAAAATTTCGTTCTAGGACATTTGGTTTGAGCGCAATCCTCAAACTTAGGTCAAAAAAGCCATTTAAGCCTTTTCACAGTGAGATCTATGCGATATGGCCGAGAAATGTAATTTTGATGTTAACTCTCAAACCGCTGCGCAGAAGTCAACCAAACTTCACCCAATAGTGTATTGTATCACAATCTAGTAGTTACATTTGAAAATTTTGTTCTAGGACATTTTGTTTGAACGCAATCATCAAACTTAATTAAAAAAGTCATTTAAGCCTTTTCACAGTGAGATCTATGCGATATGGCCGAGAAATGTAATTTTGATGTTAACTCCCAAACCGCTGCGCAGAAGTCAACCAAACTTCACCCAATAGTGTATTGTATCACAATCTAGTAGTTACATTTGAAAATTTTGTTCTAGAAAATTTTGTTTGAGCGCAATCATCAAACTTAATTAAAAAAGTCATTTAAGCCTTTTCACAGTGAGATCTATGCGATATGGCCGAGAAATGTAATTTTGATGTTAACTTTCGAACCGCTGCGCAGAAGTCAACCAAACTTCACCCATTAGTGTATTTTATCACAATCTAGTAGTTACATGTGGAAATTTGGTTCTAGGACATTTGATTTGAGCGCAATCCTCAAACTTAGGTCAAAAAAGCCATTTAAGCCTTTTCACAGTGAGATCTATGCGATATGGCCGAGAAATGTAATTTTGATGTTAACTCCCAAACCGCTGCGTAGAAGTCAACCAAACTTCACCCAATAGTGTATTGTATCACATTCTAGTAGTTACATTTGAAAATTTCGTTCTAGGACATTTGGTTTGAGCGCAATCCTCAAACTTAGGTCAAAAAAGCCATTTAAGCCTTTTCACAGTGAGATCTATGCGATATGGCCGAGAAATGTAATTTTGATGTTAACTCCCAAACCGCTGCGCAGAAGTCAACCAAACTTCACCCAATAGTGTATTGTATCACAATCTAGTAGTTACATTTGAAAATTTTGTTCTAGGACATTTTGTTTGAACGCAATCATCAAACTTAATTAAAAAAGTCATTTAAGCCTTTTCACAGTGAGATCTATGCGATATGGCCGAGAAATGTAATTTTGATGTTAACTCCCAAACCGCTGCGCAGAAGTCAACCAAACTTCACCCAATAGTGTATTGTATCACAATCTAGTAGTTACATTTGAAAATTTTGTTCTAGGACATTTTGTTTGAGCGCAATCCTCAAACTTAGGTCAAAAAAGCCATTTAAGCCTTTTCACAGTGAGATCTATGCGATATGGCCGAGAAATGTAATTTTGATGTTAACTCCCAAACCGCTGCGCAGAAGTCAACCAAACTTCACCCAATAGTGTATTGTATCACAATCTAGTAGTTACATTTGAAAATTTTGTTCTAGGACATTTTGTTTGAACGCAATCATCAAACTTAATTAAAAAAGTCATTTAAGCCTTTTCACAGTGAGATCTATGCGATATGGCCGAGAAATGTAATTTTGATGTTAACTCCCAAACCGCTGCGCAGAAGTCAACCAAACTTCACCCAATAGTGTATTGTATCACAATCTAGTAGTTACATTTGAAAATTTTGTTCTAGGAAATTTTGTTTGAGCGCAATCATCAAACTTAATTAAAAAAGTCATTTAAGCCTTTTCACAGTGAGATCTATGCGATATGGCCGAGAAATGTAATTTTGATGTTAACTCCCAAACCGCTGCGCAGAAGTCAACCAAACTTCACCCATTAGTGTATTGTATCATAATCTAGTAATTACATGTGGAAATTTGGTTCTAGGACATTTGATTTGAGCGCAATCCTCAAACTTAGGTCAAAAAAGCCATTTAAGCCTTTTCACAGTGAGATCTATGCGATATGGCCGAGAAATGTAATTTTGATGTTAACTCCCAAACCGCTGCGCAGAAGTCAACCAAACTTCACCCAATAGTGTATTGTATCACAATCTAGTAGTTACATTTAAAAATTTTATTCTAGGACATTTTGTTTGAACGCAATCATCAAACTTAATTAAAAAAGTCATTTAAGCCTTTTCACAGTGAGATCTATGCGATATGGCCGAGAAATGTAATTTTGATGTTAACTCCCAAACCGCTGCGCAGAAGTCAACCAAACTTCACCCAATAGTGTATTGTATCACAATCTAGTAGTTACATGTGGAAATTTGGTTATAGGACATTTGATTTGAGCGCAATCATCAAACTTAGGTCAAAAAAGTCATTTAAGCCTTTTCACAGTGAGATCTATGCGATATGGCCGAGAAATGTAATTTTGATGTTAACTCCCAAACCGCTGCGCAGAAGTCAACCAAACTTCACCCATTAGTGTATTTTATCACAATCTAGTAGTTACATGTGGAAATTTGGTTCTAGGACATTTGATTTGAGCGCAATCCTCAAACTTAGGTCAAAAAAGCCATTTAAGCCTTTTCACAGTGAGATCTATGCGATATGGCCGAGAAATGTAATTTTGATGTTCACTCCCAAACCGCTGCGCAGAAGTCAACCAAACTTCACCCAATAGTGTATTGTATCACATTCTAGTAGTTACATTTGAAAATTTCGTTCTAGGACATTTGGTTTGAGCGCAATCCTCAAACTTAGGTCAAAAAAGCCATTTAAGCCTTTTCACAGTGAGATCTATGCGATATGGCCGAGAAATGTAATTTTGATGTTAACTCCCAAACCGCTGCGCAGAAGTCAACCAAACTTCACCCAATAGTGTATTGTATCACAATCTAGTAGTTACATTTGAAAATTTTGTTCTAGGAAATTTTGTTTGAGCGCAATCATCAAACTTAATTAAAAAAGTCATTTAAGCCTTTTCACAGTGAGATCTATGCGATATGGCCGAGAAATGTAATTTTGATGTTAACTCCCAAACCGCTGCGCAGAAGTCAACCAAACTTCACCCATTAGTGTATTTTATCACAATCTAGTAGTTACATGTGGAAATTTGGTTCTAGGACATTGGATTTGAGCGCAATCCTCAAACTTAGGTCAAAAAAGCCATTTAAGCCTTTTCACAGTGAGATCTATGCGATATGGCCGAGAAATGTAATTTTGATGTTAACTCCCAAACCGCTGCGCAGAAGTCAACCAAACTTCACCCAATAGTGTATTGTATCACATTCTAGTAGTTACATTTTAAAATTTCGTTCTAGGACATTTTGTTTGAGCGCAATCCTCAAACTTAGGTCAAAAAAGCCATTTAAGCCTTTTCACAGTGAGATCTATGCGATATGGCCGAGAAATGTAATTTTGATGTTAACTCTCAAACCGCTGCGCAGAAGTCAACCAAACTTCACCCAATAGTGTATTGTATCACAATCTAGTAGTTACATTTGAAAATTTTGTTCTAGGACATTTTGTTTGAACGCAATCATCAAACTTAATTAAAAAAGTCATTTAAGCCTTTTCACAGTGAGATCTATGCGATATGGCCGAGAAATGTAATTTTGATGTTAACTCCCAAACCGCTGCGCAGAAGTCAACCAAACTTCACCCAATAGTGTATTGTATCACAATCTAGTAGTTACATTTGAAAATTTTGTTCTAGAAAATTTTGTTTGAGCGCAATCATCAAACTTAATTAAAAAAGTCATTTAAGCCTTTTCACAGTGAGATCTATGCGATATGGCCGAGAAATGTAATTTTGATGTTAACTCCCAAACCGCTGCGCAGAAGTCAACCAAACTTCACCCATTAGTGTATTTTATCACAATCTAGTAGTTACATGTGGAAATTTGGTTCTAGGACATTTGATTTGAGCGCAATCCTCAAACTTAGGTCAAAAAAGCCATTTAAGCCTTTTCACAGTGAGATCTATGCGATATGGCCGAGAAATGTAATTTTGATGTTAACTCCCAAACCGCTGCGCAGAAGTCAACCAAACTTCACCCAATAGTGTATTGTATCACAATCTAGTAGTTACATTTGAAAATTTTGTTCTAGGAAATTTTGTTTGAGCGCAATCATCAAACTTAATTAAAAAAGTCATTTAAGCCTTTTCACAGTGAGATCTATGCGATATGGCCGAGAAATGTAATTTTGATGTTAACTCCCAAACCGCTGCGCAGAAGTCAACCAAACTTCACCCATTAGTGTATTTTATCACAATCTAGTAGTTACATGTGGAAATTTGGTTCTAGGACATTTGATTTGAGCGCAATCCTCAAACTTAGGTCAAAAAAGCCATTTAAGCCTTTTCACAGTGAGATCTATGCGATATGGCCGAGAAATGTAATTTTGATGTTAACTCCCAAACCGCTGCGTAGAAGTCAACCAAACTTCACCCAATAGTGTATTGTATCACATTCTAGTAGTTACATTTGAAAATTTCGTTCTAGGACATTTGGTTTGAGCGCAATCCTCAAACTTAGGTCAAAAAAGCCATTTAAGCCTTTTCACAGTGAGATCTATGCGATATGGCCGAGAAATGTAATTTTGATGTTAACTCCCAAACCGCTGCGCAAAAGTCAACCAAACTTCACCCAATAGTGTATTGTATCACAATCTAGTAGTTACATTTGAAAATTTTGTTCTAGGACATTTTGTTTGAACGCAATCATCAAACTTAATTAAAAAAGTCATTTAAGCCTTTTCACAGTGAGATCTATGCGATATGGCCGAGAAATGTAATTTTGATGTTAACTCCCAAACCGCTGCGCAGAAGTCAACCAAACTTCACCCAATAGTGTATTGTATCACAATCTAGTAGTTACATTTGAAAATTTTGTTCTAGGACATTTTGTTTGAGCGCAATCCTCAAACTTAGGTCAAAAAAGCCATTTAAGCCTTTTCACAGTGAGATCTATGCGATATGGCCGAGAAATGTAATTTTGATGTTAACTCCCAAACCGCTGCGCAGAAGTCAACCAAACTTCACCCAATAGTGTATTGTATCACAATCTAGTAGTTACATTTGAAAATTTTGTTCTAGGACATTTTGTTTGAACGCAATCATCAAACTTAATTAAAAAAGTCATTTAAGCCTTTTCACAGTGAGATCTATGCGATATGGCCGAGAAATGTAATTTTGATGTTAACTCCCAAACCGCTGCGCAGAAGTCAACCAAACTTCACCCAATAGTGTATTGTATCACAATCTAGTAGTTACATTTGAAAATTTTGTTCTAGGAAATTTTGTTTGAGCGCAATCATCAAACTTAATTAAAAAAGTCATTTAAGCCTTTTCACAGTGAGATCTATGCGATATGGCCGAGAAATGTAATTTTGATGTTAACTCCCAAACCGCTGCGCAGAAGTCAACCAAACTTCACCCATTAGTGTATTGTATCATAATCTAGTAATTACATGTGGAAATTTGGTTCTAGGACATTTGATTTGAGCGCAATCCTCAAACTTAGGTCAAAAAAGCCATTTAAGCCTTTTCACAGTGAGATCTATGCGATATGGCCGAGAAATGTAATTTTGATGTTAACTCCCAAACCGCTGCGCAGAAGTCAACCAAACTTCACCCAATAGTGTATTGTATCACAATCTAGTAGTTACATTTAAAAATTTTGTTCTAGGACATTTTGTTTGAACGCAATCATCAAACTTAATTAAAAAAGTCATTTAAGCCTTTTCACAGTGAGATCTATGCGATATGGCCGAGAAATGTAATTTTGATGTTAACTCCCAAACCGCTGCGCAGAAGTCAACCAAACTTCACCCAATAGTGTATTGTATCACAATCTAGTAGTTACATGTGGAAATTTGGTTATAGGACATTTGATTTGAGCGCAATCATCAAACTTAGGTCAAAAAAGTCATTTAAGCCTTTTCACAGTGAGATCTATGCGATATGGCCGAGAAATGTAATTTTGATGTTAACTCCCAAACCGCTGCGCAGAAGTCAACCAAACTTCACCCATTAGTGTATTTTATCACAATCTAGTAGTTACATGTGGAAATTTGGTTCTAGGACATTTGATTTGAGCGCAATCCTCAAACTTAGGTCAAAAAAGCCATTTAAGCCTTTTCACAGTGAGATCTATGCGATATGGCCGAGAAATGTAATTTTGATGTTCACTCCCAAACCGCTGCGCAGAAGTCAACCAAACTTCACCCAATAGTGTATTGTATCACATTCTAGTAGTTACATTTGAAAATTTCGTTCTAGGACATTTGGTTTGAGCGCAATCCTCAAACTTAGGTCAAAAAAGCCATTTAAGCCTTTTCACAGTGAGATCTATGCGATATGGCCGAGAAATGTAATTTTGATGTTAACTCCCAAACCGCTGCGCAGAAGTCAACCAAACTTCACCCAATAGTGTATTGTATCACAATCTAGTAGTTACATTTGAAAATTTTGTTCTAGGAAATTTTGTTTGAGCGCAATCATCAAACTTAATTAAAAAAGTCATTTTAAGCCTTTTCACAGTGAGATCTATGCGATATGGCCGAGAAATGTAATTTTGATGTTAACTCCCAAACCGCTGCGCAGAAGTCAACCAAACTTCACCCATTAGTGTATTTTATCACAATCTAGTAGTTACATGTGGAAATTTGGTTCTAGGACATTTGATTTGAGCGCAATCCTCAAACTTAGGTCAAAAAAGCCATTTAAGCCTTTTCACAGTGAGATCTATGCGATATGGCCGAGAAATGTAATTTTGATGTTAACTCCCAAACCGCTGCGCAGAAGTCAACCAAACTTCACCCAATAGTGTATTGTATCACATTCTAGTAGTTACATTTTAAAATTTCGTTCTAGGACATTTGGTTTGAGCGCAATCCTCAAACTTAGGTCAAAAAAGCCATTTAAGCCTTTTCACAGTGAGATCTATGCGATATGGCCGAGAAATGTAATTTTGATGTTAACTCCCAAACCGCTGCGCAGAAGTCAACCAAACTTCACCCAATAGTGTATTGTATCACAATCTAGTAGTTACATTTGAAAATTTTGTTCTAGGACATTTTGTTTGAACGCAATCATCAAACTTAATTAAAAAAGTCATTTAAGCCTTTTCACAGTGAGATCTATGCGATATGGCCGAGAAATGTAAATTTGATGTTAACTCCCAAACCGCTGCGCAGAAGTCAACCAAACTTCACCCAATAGTGTATTGTATCACAATCTAGTAGTTACATTTGAAAATTTTGTTCTAGGACATTTTGTTTGAGCGCAATCCTCAAACTTAGGTCAAAAAAGCCATTTAAGCCTTTTCACAGTGAGATCTATGCGATATGGCCGAGAAATGTAATTTTGATGTTAACTCCCAAACCGCTGCGCAGAAGTCAACCAAACTTCACCCAATAGTGTATTGTATCACAATCTAGTAGTTACATTTGAAAATTTTGTTCTAGGACATTTTGTTTGAACGCAATCATCAAACTTAATTAAAAAAGTCATTTAAGCCTTTTCACAGTGAGATCTATGCGATATGGCCGAGAAATGTAATTTTGATGTTAACTCCCAAACCGCTGCGCAGAAGTCAACCAAACTTCACCCAATAGTGTATTGTATCACAATCTAGTAGTTACATTTGAAAATTTTGTTCTAGGAAATTTTGTTTGAGCGCAATCATCAAACTTAATTAAAAAAGTCATTTAAGCCTTTTCACAGTGAGATCTATGCGATATGGCCGAGAAATGTAATTTTGATGTTAACTCCCAAACCGCTGCGCAGAAGTCAACCAAACTTCACCCATTAGTGTATTTTATCACAATCTAGTAGTTACATGTGGAAATTTGGTTCTAGGACATTTGATTTGAGCGCAATCCTCAAACTTAGGTCAAAAAAGCCATTTAAGCCTTTTCACAGTGAGATCTATGCGATATGGCCGTGAAATGTAATTTTGATGTTAACTCCCAAACCGCTGCGCAGAAGTCAACCAAACTTCACCCAATAGTGTATTGTATCACAATCTAGTAGTTACATTTAAAAATTTTGTTCTAGGACATTTTGTTTGAACGCAATCATCAAACTTAATTAAAAAAGTCATTTAAGCCTTTTCACAGTGAGATCTATGCGATATGGCCGAGAAATGTAATTTTGATGTTAACTCCCAAACCGCTGCGCAGAAGTCAACCAAACTTCACCCATTAGTGTATTGTATCACAATCTAGTAGTTACATGTGGAAATTTGGTTCTAGGACATTTGATTTGAGCGCAATCCTCAAACTTAGGTCAAAAAAGCCATTTAAGCCTTTTCACAGTGAGATCTATGCGATATGGCCGAGAAATGTAATTTTGATGTTAACTCCCAAACCGCTGCGCAGAAGTCAACCAAACTTCACCCAATAGTGTATTGTATCACAATCTAGTAGTTACATTTAAAAATTTTGTTCTAGGACATTTTGTTTGAACGCAATCATCAAACTTAATTAAAAAAGTCATTTAAGCCTTTTCACAGTGAGATCTATGCGATATGGCCGAGAAATGTAATTTTGATGTTAACTCCCAAACCGCTGCGCAGAAGTCAACCAAACTTCACCCAATAGTGTATTGTATCACAATCTAGTAGTTACATTTGAAAATTTTGTTCTAGGAAATTTTGTTTGAGCGCAATCATCAAACTTAATTAAAAAAGTCATTTAAGCCTTTTCACAGTGAGATCTATGCGATATGGCCGAGAAATGTAATTTTGATGTTAACTCCCAAACCGCTGCGCAGAAGTCAACCAAACTTCACCCATTAGTGTATTTTATCACAGTCTAGTAGTTACATGTGGAAATTTGGTTCTAGGACATTTGATTTGAGCGCAATCCTCAAACTTAGGTCAAAAAAGCCATTTAAGCCTTTTCACAGTGAGATCTATGCGATATGGCCGAGAAATGTAATTTTGATGTTCACTCCCAAACCGCTGCGCAGAAGTCAACCAAACTTCACCCAATAGTGTATTGTATCACAATCTAGTAGTTACATTTGAAAATTTTGTTCTAGGAAATTTTGTTTGAGCGCAATCATCAAACTTAATTAAAAAAGTCATTTAAGCCTTTTCACAGTGAGATCTATGCGATATGGCCGAGAAATGTAATTTTGATGTTAACTCCCAAACCGCTGCGCAGAAGTCAACCAAACTTCACCCATTAGTGTATTTTATCACAATCTAGTAGTTACATGTGGAAATTTGGTTCTAGGACATTTGATTTGAGCGCAATCCTCAAACTTAGGTCAAAAAAGCCATTTAAGCCTTTTCACAGTGAGATCTATGCGATATGGCCGAGAAATGTAATTTTGATGTTCACTCCCAAACCGCTGCGCAGAAGTCAACCAAACTTCACCCAATAGTGTATTGTATCACATTCTAGTAGTTACATTTGAAAATTTCGTTCTAGGACATTTGGTTTGAGCGCAATCCTCAAACTTAGGTCAAAAAAGCCATTTAAGCCTTTTCACAGTGAGATCTATGCGATATGGCCGAGAAATGTAATTTTGATGTTAACTCCCAAACCGCTGCGCAGAAGTCAACCAAACTTCACCCAATAGTGTATTGTATCACAATCTAGTAGTTACATTTGAAAATTTTGTTCTAGGAAATTTTGTTTGAGCGCAATCATCAAACTTAATTAAAAAAGTCATTTAAGCCTTTTCACAGTGAGATCTATGCGATATGGCCGAGAAATGTAATTTTGATGTTAACTCCCAAACCGCTGCGCAGAAGTCAACCAAACTTCACCCATTAGTGTATTTTATCACAATCTAGTAGTTACATGTGGAAATTTGGTTCTAGGACATTTGATTTGAGCGCAATCCTCAAACTTAGGTCAAAAAAGCCATTTAAGCCTTTTCACAGTGAGATCTATGCGATATGGCCGTGAAATGTAATTTTGATGTTAACTCCCAAACCGCTGCGCAGAAGTCAACCAAACTTCACCCAATAGTGTATTGTATCACAATCTAGTAGTTACATTTAAAAATTTTGTTCTAGGACATTTTGTTTGAACGCAATCATCAAACTTAATTAAAAAAGTCATTTAAGCCTTTTCACAGTGAGATCTATGCGATATGGCCGAGAAATGTAATTTTGATGTTAACTCCCAAACCGCTGCGCAGAAGTCAACCAAACTTCACCCATTAGTGTATTGTATCACAATCTAGTAGTTACATGTGGAAATTTGGTTCTAGGACATTTGATTTGAGCGCAATCCTCAAACTTAGGTCAAAAAAGCCATTTAAGCCTTTTCACAGTGAGATCTATGCGATATGGCCGAGAAATGTAATTTTGATGTTAACTCCCAAACCGCTGCGCAGAAGTCAACCAAACTTCACCCAATAGTGTATTGTATCACAATCTAGTAGTTACATTTAAAAATTTTGTTCTAGGACATTTTGTTTGAACGCAATCATCAAACTTAATTAAAAAAGTCATTTAAGCCTTTTCACAGTGAGATCTATGCGATATGGCCGAGAAATGTAATTTTGATGTTAACTCCCAAACCGCTGCGCAGAAGTCAACCAAACTTCACCCAATAGTGTATTGTATCACAATCTAGTAGTTACATTTGAAAATTTTGTTCTAGGAAATTTTGTTTGAGCGCAATCATCAAACTTAATTAAAAAAGTCATTTAAGCCTTTTCACAGTGAGATCTATGCGATATGGCCGAGAAATGTAATTTTGATGTTAACTCCCAAACCGCTGCGCAGAAGTCAACCAAACTTCACCCATTAGTGTATTTTATCACAGTCTAGTAGTTACATGTGGAAATTTGGTTCTAGGACATTTGATTTGAGCGCAATCCTCAAACTTAGGTCAAAAAAGCCATTTAAGCCTTTTCACAGTGAGATCTATGCGATATGGCCGAGAAATGTAATTTTGATGTTCACTCCCAAACCGCTGCGCAGAAGTCAACCAAACTTCACCCAATAGTGTATTGTATCACAATCTAGTAGTTACATTTGAAAATTTTGTTCTAGGAAATTTTGTTTGAGCGCAATCATCAAACTTAATTAAAAAAGTCATTTAAGCCTTTTCACAGTGAGATCTATGCGATATGGCCGAGAAATGTAATTTTGATGTTAACTCCCAAACCGCTGCGCAGAAGTCAACCAAACTTCACCCATTAGTGTATTTTATCACAATCTAGTAGTTACATGTGGAAATTTGGTTCTAGGACATTTGATTTGAGCGCAATCCTCAAACTTAGGTCAAAAAAGCCATTTAAGCCTTTTCACAGTGAGATCTATGCGATATGGCCGAGAAATGTAATTTTGATGTTCACTCCCAAACCGCTGCGCAGAAGTCAACCAAACTTCACCCAATAGTGTATTGTATCACATTCTAGTAGTTACATTTGAAAATTTCGTTCTAGGACATTTGGTTTGAGCGCAATCCTCAAACTTAGGTCAAAAAAGCCATTTAAGCCTTTTCACAGTGAGATCTATGCGATATGGCCGAGAAATGTAATTTTGATGTTAACTCCCAAACCGCTGCGCAGAAGTCAACCAAACTTCACCCAATAGTGTATTGTATCACAATCTAGTAGTTACATTTGAAAATTTTGTTCTAGGAAATTTTGTTTGAGCGCAATCATCAAACTTAATTAAAAAAGTCATTTAAGCCTTTTCACAGTGAGATCTATGCGATATGGCCGAGAAATGTAATTTTGATGTTAACTCCCAAACCGCTGCGCAGAAGTCAACCAAACTTCACCCATTAGTGTATTTTATCACAATCTAGTAGTTACATGTGGAAATTTGGTTCTAGGACATTTGATTTGAGCGCAATCCTCAAACTTAGGTCAAAAAAGCCATTTAAGCCTTTTCACAGTGAGATCTATGCGATATGGCCGAGAAATGTAATTTTGATGTTAACTCCCAAACCGCTGCGCAGAAGTCAACCAAACTTCACCCAATAGTGTATTGTATCACATTCTAGTAGTTACATTTTAAAATTTCGTTCTAGGACATTTGGTTTGAGCGCAATCCTCAAACTTAGGTCAAAAAAGCCATTTAAGCCTTTTCACAGTGAGATCTATGCGATATGGCCGAGAAATGTAATTTTGATGTTAACTCCCAAACCGCTGCGCAGAAGTCAACCAAACTTCACCCAATAGTGTATTGTATCACAATCTAGTAGTTACATTTGAAAATTTTGTTCTAGGACATTTTGTTTGAACGCAATCATCAAACTTAATTAAAAAAGTCATTTAAGCCTTTTCACAGTGAGATCTATGCGATATGGCCGAGAAATGTAAATTTGATGTTAACTCCCAAACCGCTGCGCAGAAGTCAACCAAACTTCACCCAATAGTGTATTGTATCACAATCTAGTAGTTACATTTGAAAATTTTGTTCTAGGACATTTTGTTTGAGCGCAATCCTCAAACTTAGGTCAAAAAAGCCATTTAAGCCTTTTCACAGTGAGATCTATGCGATATGGCCGAGAAATGTAATTTTGATGTTAACTCCCAAACCGCTGCGCAGAAGTCAACCAAACTTCACCCAATAGTGTATTGTATCACAATCTAGTAGTTACATTTGAAAATTTTGTTCTAGGACATTTTGTTTGAACGCAATCATCAAACTTAATTAAAAAAGTCATTTAAGCCTTTTCACAGTGAGATCTATGCGATATGGCCGAGAAATGTAATTTTGATGTTAACTCCCAAACCGCTGCGCAGAAGTCAACCAAACTTCACCCAATAGTGTATTGTATCACAATCTAGTAGTTACATTTGAAAATTTTGTTCTAGGAAATTTTGTTTGAGCGCAATCATCAAACTTAATTAAAAAAGTCATTTAAGCCTTTTCACAGTGAGATCTATGCGATATGGCCGAGAAATGTAATTTTGATGTTAACTCCCAAACCGCTGCGCAGAAGTCAACCAAACTTCACCCATTAGTGTATTTTATCACAATCTAGTAGTTACATGTGGAAATTTGGTTCTAGGACATTTGATTTGAGCGCAATCCTCAAACTTAGGTCAAAAAAGCCATTTAAGCCTTTTCACAGTGAGATCTATGCGATATGGCCGAGAAATGTAATTTTGATGTTAACTCCCAAACCGCTGCGCAGAAGTCAACCAAACTTCACCCAATAGTGTATTGTATCACAATCTAGTAGTTACATTTAAAAATTTTGTTCTAGGACATTTTGTTTGAACGCAATCATCAAACTTAATTAAAAAAGTCATTTAAGCCTTTTCACAGTGAGATCTATGCGATATGGCCGAGAAATGTAATTTTGATGTTAACTCCCAAACCGCTGCGCAGAAGTCAACCAAACTTCACCCAATAGTGTATTGTATCACAATCTAGTAGTTACATTTAAAAATTTTGTTCTAGGACATTTTGTTTGAACGCAATCATCAAACTTAATTAAAAAAGTCATTTAAGCCTTTTCACAGTGAGATCTATGCGATATGGCCGAGAAATGTAATTTTGATGTTAACTCCCAAACCGCTGCGCAGAAGTCAACCAAACTTCACCCATTAGTGTATTGTATCACAATCTAGTAGTTACATGTGGAAATTTGGTTCTAGGACATTTGATTTGAGCGCAATCCTCAAACTTAGGTCAAAAAAGCCATTTAAGCCTTTTCACAGTGAGATCTATGCGATATGGCCGAGAAATGTAATTTTGATGTTAACTCCCAAACCGCTGCGCAGAAGTCAACCAAACTTCACCCAATAGTGTATTGTATCACAATCTAGTAGTTACATTTAAAAATTTTGTTCTAGGACATTTTGTTTGAACGCAATCATCAAACTTAATTAAAAAAGTCATTTAAGCCTTTTCACAGTGAGATCTATGCGATATGGCCGAGAAATGTAATTTTGATGTTAACTCCCAAACCGCTGCGCAGAAGTCAACCAAACTTCACCCAATAGTGTATTGTATCACAATCTAGTAGTTACATTTGAAAATTTTGTTCTAGGAAATTTTGTTTGAGCGCAATCATCAAACTTAATTAAAAAAGTCATTTAAGCCTTTTCACAGTGAGATCTATGCGATATGGCCGAGAAATGTAATTTTGATGTTAACTCCCAAACCGCTGCGCAGAAGTCAACCAAACTTCACCCATTAGTGTATTTTATCACAGTCTAGTAGTTACATGTGGAAATTTGGTTCTAGGACATTTGATTTGAGCGCAATCCTCAAACTTAGGTCAAAAAAGCCATTTAAGCTTTTTCACAGTGAGATCTATGCGATATGGCCGAGAAATGTAATTTTGATGTTCACTCCCAAACCGCTGCGCAGAAGTCAACCAAACTTCACCCAATAGTGTATTGTATCACAATCTAGTAGTTACATTTGAAAATTTTGTTCCAGGAAATTTTGTTTGAGCGCAATCATCAAACTTAATTAAAAAAGTCATTTAAGCCTTTTCACAGTGAGATCTATGCGATATGGCCGAGAAATGTAATTTTGATGTTAACTCCCAAACCGCTGCGCAGAAGTCAACCAAACTTCACCCATTAGTGTATTTTATCACAATCTAGTAGTTACATGTGGAAATTTGGTTCTAGGACATTTGATTTGAGCGCAATCCTCAAACTTAGGTCAAAAAAGCCATTTAAGCCTTTTCACAGTGAGATCTATGCGATATGGCCGAGAAATGTAATTTTGATGTTAACTCCCAAACCGCTGCGCAGAAGTCAACCAAACTTCACCCAATAGTGTATTGTATCACATTCTAGTAGTTACATTTGAAAATTTCGTTCTAGGACATTTGGTTTGAGCGCAATCCTCAAACTTAGGTCAAAAAAGCCATTTAAGCCTTTTCACAGTGAGATCTATGCGATATGGCCGAGAAATGTAATTTTGATGTTAACTCCCAAACCGCTGCGCAGAAGTCAACCAAACTTCACCCAATAGTGTATTGTATCAGAATCTAGTAGTTACATTTGAAAATTTTGTTCTAGGAAATTTTGTTTGAGCGCAATCATCAAACTTAATTAAAAAAGTCATTTAAGCCTTTTCACAGTGAGATCTATGCGATATGGCCGAGAAATGTAATTTTGATGTTAACTCCCAAACCGCTGCGCAGAAGTCAACCAAACTTCACCCATTAGTGTATTGTATCACAATCTAGTAGTTACATTTGGAAATTTGGTTCTAGGAAATTTTGTTTGAGCGCAATCATCAAACTTAATTAAAAAAGTCATTTAAGCCTTTTCACAGTGAGATCTATGCGATATGGCCGAGAAATGTAATTTTGATGTTAACTCCCAAACCGCTGCGCAGAAGTCAACCAAACTTCACCCAATAGTGTATTGTATCACATTCTAGTAGTTACATTTGAAAATTTCGTTCTAGGACATTTGGTTTGAGCGCAATCCTCAAACTTAGGTCAAAAAAGCCATTTAAGCCTTTTCACAGTGAGATCTATGCGATATGGCCGAGAAATGTAATTTTGATGTTAACTCCCAAACCGCTGCGCAGAAGTCAACCAAACTTCACCCAATAGTGTATTGTATCACAATCTAGTAGTTACATTTAAAAATTTTGTTCTAGGACATTTTGTTTGAACGCAATCATCAAACTTAATTAAAAAAGTCATTTAAGCCTTTTCACAGTGAGATCTATGCGATATGGCCGAGAAATGTAATTTTGATGTTAACTCCCAAACCGCTGCGCAGAAGTCAACCAAACTTCACCCTTTAGTGTATTGTATCACAATCTAGTAGTTACATGTAGAAATTTGGTTCTAGGACATTTGATTTGAGCGCAATCCTCAAACTTAGGTCAAAAAAGCCATTTAAGCCTTTTCACAGTGAGATCTATGCGATATGGCCGAGAAATGTAATTTTGATGTTAACTCCCAAACCGCTGCGCAGAAGTCAACCAAACTTCACCCAATAGTGTATTGTATCACAATCTAGTAGTTACATTTAAAAATTTTGTTCTAGGACATTTTGTTTGAACGCAATCATCAAACTTAATTAAAAAAGTCATTTAAGCCTTTTCACAGTGAGATCTATGCGATATGGCCGAGAAATGTAATTTTGATGTTAACTCCCAAACCGCTGCGCAGAAGTCAACCAAACTTCACCCAATAGTGTATTGTATCACAATCTAGTAGTTACATTTGAAAATTTTGTTCTAGGAAATTTTGTTTGAGCGCAATCATCAAACTTAATTAAAAAAGTCATTTAAGCCTTTTCACAGTGAGATCTATGCGATATGGCCGAGAAATGTAATTTTGATGTTAACTCCCAAACCGCTGCGCAGAAGTCAACCAAACTTCACCCATTAGTGTATTTTATCACAGTCTAGTAGTTACATGTGGAAATTTGGTTCTAGGACATTTGATTTGAGCGCAATCCTCAAACTTAGGTCAAAAAAGCCATTTAAGCCTTTTCACAGTGAGATCTATGCGATATGGCCGAGAAATGTAATTTTGATGTTCACTCCCAAACCGCTGCGCAGAAGTCAACCAAACTTCACCCAATAGTGTATTGTATCACAATCTAGTAGTTACATTTGAAAATTTTGTTCCAGGAAATTTTGTTTGAGCGCAATCATCAAACTTAATTAAAAAAGTCATTTAAGCCTTTTCACAGTGAGATCTATGCGATATGGCCGAGAAATGTAATTTTGATGTTAACTCCCAAACCGCTGCGCAGAAGTCAACCAAACTTCACCCATTAGTGTATTTTATCACAATCTAGTAGTTACATGTGGAAATTTGGTTCTAGGACATTTGATTTGAGCGCAATCCTCAAACTTAGGTCAAAAAAGCCATTTAAGCCTTTTCACAGTGAGATCTATGCGATATGGCCGAGAAATGTAATTTTGATGTTAACTCCCAAACCGCTGCGCAGAAGTCAACCAAACTTCACCCAATAGTGTATTGTATCACATTCTAGTAGTTACATTTGAAAATTTCGTTCTAGGACATTTGGTTTGAGCGCAATCCTCAAACTTAGGTCAAAAAAGCCATTTAAGCCTTTTCACAGTGAGATCTATGCGATATGGCCGAGAAATGTAATTTTGATGTTAACTCCCAAACCGCTGCGCAGAAGTCAACCAAACTTCACCCAATAGTGTATTGTATCACATTCTAGTAGTTACATTTTAAAATTTCGTTCTAGGACATTTGGTTTGAGCGCAATCCTCAAACTTAGGTCAAAAAAGCCATTTAAGCCTTTTCACAGTGAGATCTATGCGATATGGCCGAGAAATGTAATTTTGATGTTAACTCCCAAACCGCTGCGCAGAAGTCAACCAAACTTCACCCAATAGTGTATTGTATCACAATCTAGTAGTTACATTTGAAAATTTTGTTCTAGGACATTTTGTTTGAACGCAATCATCAAACTTAATTAAAAAAGTCATTTAAGCCTTTTCACAGTGAGATCTATGCGATATGGCCGAGAAATGTAAATTTGATGTTAACTCCCAAACCGCTGCGCAGAAGTCAACCAAACTTCACCCAATAGTGTATTGTATCACAATCTAGTAGTTACATTTGAAAATTTTGTTCTAGGACATTTTGTTTGAGCGCAATCCTCAAACTTAGGTCAAAAAAGCCATTTAAGCCTTTTCACAGTGAGATCTATGCGATATGGCCGAGAAATGTAATTTTGATGTTAACTCCCAAACCGCTGCGCAGAAGTCAACCAAACTTCACCCAATAGTGTATTGTATCACAATCTAGTAGTTACATTTGAAAATTTTGTTCTAGGACATTTTGTTTGAACGCAATCATCAAACTTAATTAAAAAAGTCATTTAAGCCTTTTCACAGTGAGATCTATGCGATATGGCCGAGAAATGTAATTTTGATGTTAACTCCCAAACCGCTGCGCAGAAGTCAACCAAACTTCACCCAATAGTGTATTGTATCACAATCTAGTAGTTACATTTGAAAATTTTGTTCTAGGAAATTTTGTTTGAGCGCAATCATCAAACTTAATTAAAAAAGTCATTTAAGCCTTTTCACAGTGAGATCTATGCGATATGGCCGAGAAATGTAATTTTGATGTTAACTCCCAAACCGCTGCGCAGAAGTCAACCAAACTTCACCCATTAGTGTATTTTATCACAATCTAGTAGTTACATGTGGAAATTTGGTTCTAGGACATTTGATTTGAGCGCAATCCTCAAACTTAGGTCAAAAAAGCCATTTAAGCCTTTTCACAGTGAGATC